>NW_025228195.1:0-1936 GCF_018294505.1 Triticum aestivum | reverse complement strand
AGGACGTCGCGCCTTAGCAATCGCTAAACCAACTCCGAGAGGTTATTGACCACGCCGGAGCACGATCAACCTGACCACGAGGGTCTGTTTCCTGCGAGCAAACGAAGAACAAGCAAGAAACTAAGATTGCAATCTGGATATTGCGAATATAAGATGAAACTCCGAGAGATTTTTTTTTTTCCGAAACCTACTCCGGCAAGGAAACACGAATCGGAATCTAGATGGATCCCGAAAACAAACCTAAAAGCAAAGAACTCGGATTGGTGGTGGATATATGGTGGTGGTATATGGCAGCGGTGGTGGTAGCGGTGGTAGTATATGGATATGGATCGGTGGTGGTATATGGACACGGATTGGTGGTGGTATATGGATACGGATTCGGTGCGGTGGTGGTAGATGGCAGGGGCGATGATGATGGTGCGGCGGCGGCGTGACAACTTATGACCAGAACTCGAAACTCTAAAAGACTAGACTCTAAGACCAGCAACTAGACACGACGATGCAACCGCAAATTCAACAAAGCAAAACCCTAAAAAGATGCGTTTTCGAAAAATTTTGGGCCTAAACGGAGCGTGGTTTCCCGACTCTTTTTTTTTTCCGAAACCTACTCCGGCAAGGAAACACGAATCAGAAACTAGATGGATCTCGAAAACAAACCTAATAAGCAAAGAACTCGGATTGGTGGTGGATATATGGTGGTGGTATATGGCAGCGGTGGTGGTAGCGGTGGTAGTATATGGATATGGATCGGTGGTGGTATATGGACACGGATTGGTGGTGGTATATGGATACGGATTCGGTGCGGTGGTTGTAGGTGGCAGGGGCGATGATGATGGTGCGGCGGCGGCGTGACAACTTATGACCAGAACTCGAAACTCTAAAAGACTAGACTCTAAGACCAGCAACTAGACCGACGATGCAACCGCAAATTCAACAAAGCAAAACCCTAAAAAGATTATGCAAAGGCTCAGATTGGTTCGGATATGATGAACTAACCCTAATTTTTTTGTGGCTTTTTCGTGGACTGTAGGTATGAAGAACAGACTCGATCTAAACTACGAAAAACTGTAAAATCTCACCGAGCAACCTAGAAATCTGATACCACTTGATAGAGGCAAAGGTGTCCCGTCTTTCGATGAGATGATGGATATCGCTTTGGTGGAAGTCGACTTTGACGATCCGACTACGAACGTGCGAGGACGTCGCGCCTTAGCAATCGCTAAACCAACTCCGAGAGGTTATTGACCACGCCGGAGCACGATCAACCTGACCACGAGGGTCTGTTTCCTGCGAGCAAACGAAGAACAAGCAAGAAACTAAGATTGCAATCTGGATATTGCGAATTTAAGATGAAAGCTTTATTGATCAAGGTGGGGTTCTGTGACGCCTTTGTCTGGTCGTTGAACACAAACGAAGTATGCGAAGTTGCAGCTATGACGAACTTTTAATCTAAACAAAACCCAAGGAAAAGCTACTAGATGGATCTACTTATATAGGAGCAAGGGGTGGCGGCCAAGGAGGTGGGAGGACGTCCCAAGGCAGCCTAAAGCTAAATCTAGGTCGTACAAGGCCAATGGGCCCAAGTGGAGGTGATGTAACACCTTTGGACTTGTAGTTTGACTCGGATTCTGCTGCAGCATCAGATTGTTTCGTCCACAACTCAACGCTCCGGACGAATTTGAAGGTGATTCCAATTGGGTTGGAAAGTGCACGAAATCTAGTTTCCAACAAAAAAAGAATCACCCAATTCGGAGTCCGTATGAAAAACTTGTGTGCGTTTTGAGTCAGGTGTGTCTGTGCAGTCCGAATCTGAATCCAGAACGTGAGAGACTTGGACTCTATCTTCTCTTGGGCCAAAAGTGACGTGAGAGAACTTTTTGGACAGCAAATAAACATCTCTTTCTTCCTTATCTTCATATGTGGATTGTACAAATGT
>NW_025228194.1:105601-119073 GCF_018294505.1 Triticum aestivum | reverse complement strand
CAAGAGATAGGGTTGATTTCGGACCCCTCCACCAAGGGCCACGAAATTCCCCCCTCTTCCTCCATATATACAGCCCTTAGGGCATCGTTTAGACTTTGGGTTTTGTTTAGATTAAAAGTTCGCCATAGCTGCAACTTCGCGTACTTCGTTTGTGTTCAACGACCAGACAAAGGCGTCACAGAACCCCACCTTGATCAATAAAGCTTTCATCTTATATTCGCAATATCCAGATTGCAATCTCAGTTTCTTGCTTGTTCTTCGTTTGCTCGCAGGAAACAGACCCTCGTGGTCAGGTTGATCGTGCTCCGGCGTGGTCAATAACCTCTCGGAGTTGGTTTAGCGATTGCTAAGGCGCGACGTCCTCGCACGTTCGTAGTCGGATCGTCAAAGTCGACTTCCACCAAAGCGAAATCCACCATCTCATCGAAAGACGGGACACCTTTGCCTCTATCAGTTGATATGATTGTTCCTTCAACTACTAGGTATACTATGACAACCACATCCGTTGTTGTCAGGACTACATCACCTCTACCATGTGACACATCGCCCCCGAGAGTGGCTACATCATCTGAGTTGATCATAAGAGGTAATGACAAAGGTACTGATCTTCCATCTCTACATGAGAATGATGAATGCCTTGTCAATTTGAATGCACCATCTGATGAGCTACCCACTACTTTGATCACACCACCTATTTTAGAGGACTACATTGATAATTTGACTTTGCCATGGATCAAACAACTGAAATACCAACAATTTTGAGTGCACCCATTGAATTAACTATTGATGCAAAAGAACCAATGTTTAATCATTTTGATATGACCTCTAATCTTGGTGATGATTCTGTGTTGAATGACTTATTGCATGTTTGCTTATTTAAGCATGTTGTAGCATGTAAATTTGATGCAAGTAAGGTTTATTCACCAATGTTGGGATGGTTTAATGATGAACATTGTCAATCTTTTGAAATGAATAAGAGCTTCACTTATATGTGCAAACTGAGTTGCAATATTTTTATGCCTTCTACTTCTTGTGCTAATTTTTTGGCTTTAGATTTTATGAACTATGCAAGTTACTCATCTATTCATGTGTCATATATGCAAAAATCAAGGGAAGTAAAAATGGATGACATATACATATACAACATGTACACCTTGTCTCTTTTGTTAGCCACATTTCAGATTAAGCAACGCCGATGACGGCTTTATTTTCAGGAAGGGGAGGATGATGAGGACATGACTACCTTGGATATGACCAAAAATATTACATATATGCATATTTGCCAGGTGATTTCTAGTGCAAACTATTCAATAATCTATTTATGTTATCCAGAACAAAAATACTTCACACACTTTTGTGTTTTGTCTAATTGCAGGTGTATGGGACATTTGTACAATCCACATATGAAGATAAGGAAGAAAGAGATGTTTATTTGCTGTCCAAAAAGTTCTCTCACGTCACTTTTGGCCCAAGAGAAGATAGAGTCCAAGTCTCTCACGTTCTGGATTCAGATTCGGACTGCACAGACATACCTGACTCAAAACGTACACAAGTTTTTCATACGGACTCCGAATTGGGTGATTCTTTTTTTCTTGGAAACTAGATTTCGTGCACTTTCCAACCCAATTGGAATCACCTTTAAATTCGTCCGGAGCGTTGAGTTGTGGACGAAACAATCTGATGCTGCAGCAGAATCCGAGTCAAACTACAAGTCCAAAGGTGTTACATCACCTCCACTTGGGCCCATTGGCCTTGTACGACCTAGATTTAGTTTTAGGCTGCCTTGGGACGTCCTCCCACCTCCTTGGCCGCCACCCCTTGCTCCTATATAAGTAGATCCATCTAGTAGCTTTTCCTTGGGATTTGTTTAGTTAAAAGTTAGCCATTGCAACTTCGTGTACTTCGTTTGTGTCCAACGACCAGACCAAGACCGCTTCCGGATCCCCACCATTATCAATACTTCATATATATTTGCAATATTCAGATTGCTTTATCATATTCTTGCTCGTTCTTCGATTGCTTGCAGGAATAGACCTTCGTGGTCAGGCTGACCGTGCTTCCAGCATTGTCAGTAACCTCAGGAGATTGGTTTAGCGATTGCTAGGGCGCAACGTCGTGCATGTTTGTAGTCGGATCGTCAAAGTCGTCTCCACCAAATCGATAATTATCATCTCATCGAAAGATCGGGACCCTCGCCTCTATCACGTAGGAACTTTATCTGATTAAGTTGTTGATGGAGATGCCGCGCCAAGAGGTCCTCTCAATCTCTTGTCGGGACGTTGTCGCTGCGGCCAGAGGGAAGAGAGGATAGGAGCATGGAATCTTGGAGGTTTCCCAACACCTGTTACAATCGAAGGTAGCACAATATCCTGGACAAGCACACATGCATATATATACATATATAAACATGGAAACTAGCAGGAAACTATAAATGCTAAAAACTATCTAGCTTTGCGCAGGGTCTACGCTTGGCTTTGTACATAGGGTTACAAGCCTTGCCGACAAGGCTAGTACAAAAGGTGGTTGCCGGAGCTCCCGGCAACCGCACCCTATGGGTAAAACTTGCGAAGATGCTCAATGTTCCAGGAGTTGTTCACCGGAATGCCATCTTTGGTCTCCAGGCAGACTGCATCGGGCCTGGCGACTCGTATTACCTGATAGGGGCCTTCCCACTTTGGTGTTAACTTGTTTGAATTCTTGGTGGACCTTGCGGGTATGATAGCGATGCAAGGCTTGCTGGTAGCGAGCAGCTCGCACAACAACTCAAAGACGATCTTCCTCAAGGAGCGTTGCATCATCTTAGCGCAACTGCTCTTGCTCAAGCTCATCATAAGTGAGAACTCGAGGTGATCCGTATATGAGTTTAGTGGGGAGAACTGCTTCTGCTCCATAAACTAGGTCAAAGGGTGTCTGGTCAGTGGCTCGATTTGGTGTCATTTTGATTGACCAAAGAACCGTTGGCAACTCGTCAATCTAGCGCCTTCCACACATGTGCAACTTGTCGAAGGTTCTTGTTTTGAGGCCTCGCAATACTTAAGCATTTGGCCTTTCTGCTTGGCCATTGCTCCTTGGGTGAGCAACAGAAGCAAAGCATACCTTGCTGCCAAGGTCCTGGATATACTGCATGAAGGTGCGGCTCGTGAACTGCGTGCTGTTATCCGTGATGACTCTGTTTGGCACACCAAAATGGCAAACGAGTCCCTTGAAGAACTTGACGGCTGATTGTGTTGTCACCTTTCTCACTGGCTCCACTTCTAGCCACTTTGTGAACTTTTCAATCGCGACGTACAAGTATTCAGAGCCCCCGACAACGCGGGGGAAGGGGCCTAGTATGTTGAGCCCCCAGACCAAAAATGGCCAGGAGAGAGGGATTATTTGAAGGGCTTGAGCTGGTTGATGAAGCTTCTTTGAATGAAACTAGCATGCTTCACACTTGGTTACTAGTGTCGTCGCATCCTGGAGGGCGTTGGGCCAGAAGAAACCCTACCGGAATGCCTTGCCGGCAAGGGCTCTTGACCCTATGTGGGAGCCACATATGCCTCCGTGTATCTCTGCCAACAGCTCCAGTCCGTCCTCCCAAGGAATACACTTCAATTTCACACAATTTGGCCTTCTTCTATAAAGGGAATCATCCACAAATTGGTACATGCTAGACCGAGGGGCTACTTTCTCTGCTTCCTCCTGCTCCTCAGGGAGCTCCCTTGTTTGGAGGAAACAGACCATATGTTGTGCCCATGCTGGAGCCTAGGGCTCGACGGCAAGGACAAAAGTCATGCTTTCTGTCGCAGGGGCAGCTGCCTCGACAGCAAGGGCTTGGGCCCCTGTCGGGGGCTGCTACTCTCCAGCGAGCTTGGGGTACCCGACAACTTCCTTGTCGGCGGCTCCTGGGAGCTCTTCGAGAAAGTATTTGCCGGGGGCCCTTTTCCTTCGCTTGTTCCTTTCTGCTGATGGCTCGACGGATTGCTGAGTTAATTGAAGCACAAAGGTACCTGGTTCCACAGGTAGCTTGAGGGCAGCGCGCTTCGATAGGTCAACTGCATTGCTGTTCTCTGCTCGAGGAACATGCTCTGCTTGTAGACCGTCAAAGCGCTCTTCCAACTTCCTCACTTCATCCACATAAGACTCCATCAGCGGGCTCTGATAATCCTTGTTAACTTGCCTAATAACAAGTTGTGAATCTCCTCTGATAAGAAGCTTCCTGATACCAAGGTCTGCCACAATCCTGAGACCAGTGAGCAGGCTCTCTTACTCTGCGGTGTTGTTTGTCGACCTCTCCTAGGGGAAGTGATAGAGGCGAGGGTCCCGATCTTTCGATGAGATGATGGATATCGCTTTGGTGGAAGTCGACTTTGACGATCCGACTACGAACGTGCGAGGACGTCGCGCCTTAGCAATCGCTAAACCAACTCCGAGAGGTTATTGACCACGCCGGAGCACGATCAACCTGACCACGAGGGTCTGTTTCCTGCGAGCAAACGAAGAACAAGCAAGAAACTAAGATTGCAATCTGGATATTGCGAATATAAGATGAAAGCTTTATTGATCAAGGTGGGGTTCTGTGACGCCTTTGTCTGGTCGTTGAACACAAACGAAGTACGCGAAGTTGCAGCTATGGCGAACTTTTAATCTAAACAAAACCCAAAGTCTAAACGATGCCCTAAGGGCTGTATATATGGAGGAAGAGGGGGGGGGAATTTCGTGGCCCTTGGTGGAGGGATCCGAAATCAACCCTATCTCTTGTTTCCCCACACATACGGACTCTAAAAATAGCCTATACTTATGTATTTCGAAATTACATGGGCCTGGCCCAATAATAAGGTGACGCAGCACCTAAAATAGCCTCGGGACGAAATTTATGAAGTGGCATCTTGTATATTTCGTCCAAGGCTTCATGCACCCATTATGGTGGCTTCAAAGTCCTGAAATCATCACTTGTAACTCCGTTCTTGTTTCCCTTGCACATGCCATCATCTCCATGCTTGTTCTTGCTCCAATGTTCATCCTTCTCCAAGCTAGGCCCTTCATTTGTAAGCAAAACAAATGTATCCAATTTAGGCAGCATCATATTCTCATGAACATTAGAATCATTACCAAGAAACGAAAGTACCTGGTAATTTAGTTGGCGTGCACGAGCTCTAGTAATTGGTCCAGTATGTATAGCAGCAGGGGCTGTGGGTGTAACAATTGTATTGATGTCCTCATCAGCAGGTCACACAAGCTGAGGAAAATCAGAGGCACAATTTGTTCCATACCAAGGGAGTTGTGAAGGAACGTTCTGTGCGCGTCATAATAGACGGAGGGAGCTGCAACAACTTGGCTAGCATCAAGATGGTGGAGAAGCTTTCTCTCACCACAAGACCACATCCACATCCTTACTACATCCAATGGTTCAACAACAGCGGCAAGGTTAAGGTAACACGTACTGTTCGTGTGCATTTTAGTATCTCTACATATGCTGATTATGTTGATTGTGATGTGGTACCTATGCAAGCATGTTCCTTATTACTTGGTAGACCATGGCAATTTGATAAAAATTCTGTACACCATGGTAGAAACAATCACTATACTCTTGTTCATAAGGATAAAAATATTACTTTGCTTCCTATGACTCCTGATTCCATTTTGAAAGATGATATTAATAGAGCTAATAAAGCAAAACAGGAGACGAATAAGAGTGAAAATCAGATTGTGGCAAAAGAATTTGAGCAACAAGTGAAGCCTAATAATAAACCATCTAGTGTTGCTTCTGAAATTAAATTGAAAAGTGCATGTTTATTTGCCACCAAATCTGATATTGATGAGCTAGATTTCAGCAAATCTGTTTGCTATGCTTTTGTGTGCAAAGAGGCATTATTTTCATTCGAGGACGTGCCTTCCTCTTTGCCTCCTGCTGTCACTAACATTTTGCAGGAGTTCGCTGACGTTTTTCCACAAGACGTGCCACCAGGATTACCGCCTATTCGAGGGATTGAGCATCAGATCGACTTAATTCCCGGTGCTTCACTGCCAAACCGTGCACCATACCGTACCAATCCAGAGGAGACGAAGGAGATTATGCGTCAAGTACAAGAGCTTCTCGACAAAGGTTATATACGCGAATCCCTTAGTCCTTGTGCTGTTCCTATTATTCTAGTGCCGAAAAAGGATGGTACATCACGTATGTGTGTTGATTGTAGAGGCATTAATAATATTACTATTCGTTATCGTCATCCTATTCCTAGGCTAGATGATATGCTTGATGAATTGAGTGGCTCTACAATATTCTCCAAAGTTGATTTGCGTAGTGGCTACCATCAAATTCGTATGAAATTGGGAGATGAATGGAAAACAGCATTTAAAACTAAGTTTGGATTATACGAGTGGTTAGTCATGCCTTTTGGGTTAACTAATGCACCTAGTACTTTCATGAGATTAATGAACGAAGTTTTACGTGCTTTCATTGGACGATTTGTGGTAGTTTACTTTGATGACATATTGATTTATAGCAGATCTTTGGAGGAACATTTGGAACATTTACGTGCTGTTTTTATTGCTCTACGTGATGCACGTTTGTTTGGTAACCTTGGGAAGTGCACCTTTTGCACCGACCGAGTATCTTTTCTTGGCTATGTTGTTACTCCACAGGAAATTGAAGTTGATAAAGCCAAGATTGAAGCTATTGAGAGTTGGCCGCAGCCCAAAACGGTCACACAAGTGAGGAGTTTTCTTGGCCTCGCTGGATTCTATAGGCGTTTTGTGAGAGATTTCAGCACCATTGCTGCACCTCTCAATGAGCTTACAAAGAAAGATGTGCCTTTTCTTTGGGGTACCGCACAGGAAGAAGCCTTCACGGTATTGAAAGATAAGTTGACACATGCTCCTTTACTCCAACTTCCTGATTTTAATAAGACTTTTGAGCTTGAATGTGATGCTAGTGGAATTGGATTAGGAGGTGTGTTATTACAAGATGGCAAACCTGTTGAATACTTTTCTGAAAAATTGAGTGGGCCTAGTCTGAATTATTCTACTTATGATAAAGAATTATATGCTCTTGTTCGGACTTTAGAAACATGGCAACATTATTTATGGCCCAAAGAATTTGTTATACATTCTGATCATGAATCTTTGAAACATATTAAAAGTCAAGCTAAACTGAATCGTAGACATGCTAAATGGGTTGAATTCATTGAGACTTTCCCTTATGTCATTAAACACAAGAAGGGAAAAGAAAATGTTATTGCTGATGCATTGTCTCGCCGCTATACTATGCTTTCACAACTTGACTTCAAAATATTTGGTTTGGAGACCATCAAAGATCAATATGTGCATGATGCTGATTTTAAAGATGTAATGCAGAATTGTAAAGAAGGAAGAATGTGGAACAAGTTTCTCGTTAACGATGGATTTGTGTTTCGTGCTAACAAGCTATGCATTCCAGCTAGCTCCGTTCGTCTTTTGTTGTTGCAGGAGGCGCATGGAGGAGGATTAATGGGACACTTTGGCGTGAAGAATACGGAGGACGTACTTGCTACACATTTCTTTTGGCCAAAGATGAGACGGGATGTTGAGCGTTTTATTGCTCGATGCACTACATGTCAAAAAGCTAAGTCACGACTCAATCCTCATGGTTTATATATGCCTTTGCCTGTACCTAGTGTTCCTTGGGAGGATATATCTATGGACTTTGTTTTAGGTTTACCTCGAACAAAGAAGGGGAGGGATAGCATATTTGTTGTCGTGGATAGATTCTCGAAAATGGCACACTTTATACCATGTCATAAAAGCGATGATGCTGTTAATGTTGCTGATTTGTTCTTTCGTGAAATTATTCGCTTGCATGGTGTGCCAAATACTATTGTTTCAGATCGTGATACTAAATTTCTTAGCCACTTTTGGAGCTGTTTATGGGCTAAGTTGGGGACTAAACTGCTTTTTAGTACTACTTGTCACCCCCAAACTGATGGACAAACTGAAGTAGTCAATAGAACGTTGTCTACTATGCTTAGGGCTGTTTTGAAGAATAATAAGAAAATGTGGGAGGAATGCTTGCCTCATATTGAATTTGCTTATAATCGTTCATTGCATTCTACTACTAAGATGTGCCCTTTTGAAGTTGTGTATGGTTTCCTACCTCGTGCACCTATTGATTTGTTGCCTCTTCCATCCTCGGAGAAGGTTAATTTTGATGCTAAACAACGTGCTGAATTGATTTTAAAAATGCATGAGTTAACTAAGGAAAACATTGAGCGCATGAATGCTAAATATAAACTTGCTGGAGATAAGGGTAGAAAACATGTTGTGTTTGCACCTGGAGATCTTGTTTGGTTACATTTGCGTAAGGATAGATTTCCTGATTTGCGCAAATCAAAGTTAATGCCACGTGCTGATGGTCCCTTTAAGGTGTTAGAGAAAATAAATGATAATGCATATAAACTTGAGCTGCCTGCAGATTTTGGGGTTAGTCCCACTTTTAACATTGCAGACTTGAAGCCTTATTTGGGTGAGGAAGATGAACTTCCGTCGAGGACGACTTCATTTCAAGAAGGGGAGGATGATGAGGACATCAATACAATTGTTACACCCACAGCCCCTGCTGCTATACATACTGGACCAATTACTAGAGCTCGTGCACACCAACTAAATTACCAGGTACTTTCGTTTCTTGGTAATGATTCTAATATTTATGAGAATATGATGCTGCCTAAATTGGATACATTTGTTTTGCTTACAAATGAAGGGCCTAGCTTGGAGAAGGATGAACATTGGAGCAAGAACAAGCATGGAGATGATGGCATGCGCAAGGGAAACAAGAACGGAGTTACAAGTGATGATTTCAGGACTTTGAAGCCACCATAATGGGTGCATGAAGCCTTGGACGAAATATACAAGATGCCACTTCATAAATTTCGTCCCGAGGCTATTTTAGGTGCTGCGTCACCTTATTATTGGGCCAGGCCCATGTAATTTCGAAATACATAAGTATAGGCTATTTTTAGAGTCCGTATGTGTGGGGAAACAAGAGATAGGGTTGATTTCGGATCCCTCCACCAAGGGCCACGAAATTCCCCCCCCCTCTTCCTCCATATATACAGCCCTTAGGGCATCGTTTAGACTTTGGGTTTTGTTTAGATTAAAAGTTCGCCATAGCTGCAACTTCGCGTACTTCGTTTGTGTTCAACGACCAGACAAAGGCGTCACAGAACCCCACCTTGATCAATAAAGCTTTCATCTTATATTCGCAATATCCAGATTGCAATCTCAGTTTCTTGCTTGTTCTTCGTTTGCTCGCAGGAAACAGACCCTCGTGGTCAGGTTGATCGTGCTCCGGCGTGGTCAATAACCTCTCGGAGTTGGTTTAGCGATTGCTAAGGTGCGACGTCCTCGCACGTTCGTAGTCGGATCGTCAAAGTCGACTTCCACCAAAGCGAAATCCACCATCTCATCGAAAGACGGGACACCTTTGCCTCTATCAACAAGTAGTACTAAAAAGCAGTTTAGTCCCCAACTTAGCCCATAAACATCTCCAAAAGTGGCTAAGAAATTTAGTATCACGATCTGAAACAATAGTATTTGGCACACCATGCAAGCGAATAATTTCACGAAAGAACAAATCAGCAACATTAACAGCATCATCGCTTTTATGACATGGTATAAAGTGTGCCATTTTCGAGAATCTATCCACGACAACAAATATGCTATCCCTCCCCTTCTTTGTTCGAGGTAAACCTAAAACAAAGTCCATAGATATATCCTCCCAAGGAACACTAGGTACAGGCAAAGGCATATATAAACCATGAGGATTGAGTCGTGACTTAGCTTTTTGACATGTAGTGCATCGAGCAATAAAACGCTCAACATCCCGTCTCATCTTTGGCCAAAAGAAATGTGTAGCAAGTACGTCCTCCGTATTCTTCACGCCAAAGTGTCCCATTAATCCTCCTCCATGCGCCTCCTGCAACAACAAAAGACGAACGGAGCTAGCTGGAATGCATAGCTTGTTAGCACGAAACACAAATCCATCGTTAACGAGAAACTTGTTCCACATTCTTCCTTCTTTACAATTCTGCATTACATCTTTAAAATCAGCATCATGCACATATTGATCTTTGATGGTCTCCAAACCAAATATTTTGAAGTCAAGTTGTGAAAGCATAGTATAGCGGCGAGACAATGCATCAGCAATAACATTTTCTTTTCCCTTCTTGTGTTTAATGACATAAGGGAAAGTCTCAATGAATTCAACCCATTTAGCATGTCTACGATTCAGTTTAGCTTGACTTTTAATATGTTTCAAAGATTCATGATCAGAATGTATAACAAATTCTTTGGGCCATAAATAATGTTGCCATGTTTCTAAAGTCCGAACAAGAGCATATAATTCTTTATCATAAGTAGAATAATTCAGACTAGGCCCACTCAATTTTTCAGAAAAGTATGCAACAGGTTTGCCATCTTGTAATAACACACCTCCTAATCCAATTCCACTAGCATCACATTCAAGCTCAAAAGTCTTATTAAAATCAGGAAGTTGGAGTAAAGGAGCATGTGTCAACTTATCTTTCAATACCGTGAAGGCTGCTTCCTGTGCGGTACCCCAAACAAAAGGCACATCCTTCTTTGTAAGCTCGTTGAGAGGTGCAGCAATGGTGCTGAAATCTCTCACAAAACGCCTATAGAATCCAGCGAGGCCAAGAAAACTCCTCACTTGTGTGACCGTTTTGGGCTGCGGCCAACTCTCAATAGCTTCAATCTTGGCTTTATCAACTTCAATTCCCTGTGGAGTAACAACATAGCCAAGAAAAGATACTCGGTCGGTGCAAAAGGTGCACTTCCCAAGGTTACCAAACAAACGTGCATCACGTAGAGCAATAAAAACAGCACGTAAATGTTCCAAATGTTCCTCCAAAGATCTGCTATAAATCAATATGTCATCAAAGTAAACTACCACAAATCGTCCAATGAAAGCACGTAAAACTTCGTTCATTAATCTCATGAAAGTACTAGGTGCATTAGTTAACCCAAAAGGCATGACTAACCACTCGTATAATCCAAACTTAGTTTTAAATGCTGTTTTCCATTCATCTCCCAATTTCATACGAATTTGATGGTAGCCACTACGCAAATCAACTTTGGAGAATATTGTAGAGCCACTCAATTCATCAAGCATATCATCTAGCCTAGGAATAGGATGACGATAACGAATAGTAATATTATTAATGCCTCTACAATCAACACACATACGTGATGTACCATCCTTTTTCGGCACTAGAATAATAGGAACAGCACAAGGACTAAGGGATTCGCGTATATAACCTTTGTCGAGAAGCTCTTGTACTTGACGCATAATCTCCTTCGTCTCCTCTGGATTGGTACGGTATGGTGCACGGTTTGGCAGTGAAGCACCAGGAATTAAGTCAATCTGATGCTCAATCCCTCGAATAGGCGGTAATCCCGGTGGCACGTCTTGTGGAAAGACGTCAGCGAACTCCTGCAAAATGTCAGTAACAGCAGGAGGCAAAGAGGAAGGCACGTCCTCGAATGAAAATAATGCCTCTTTGCACACAAAAGCATAGCAAACAGATTTGCTGAAATCTAGCTCATCAATATCAGATTTGGTGGCAAATAAACATGCACTTTTCAATTTAATTTCAGAAGCAACACTAGATGGTTTATTATTAGGCTTCATTTGTTGCTCAAATTCTTTTGCCACAATCTGATTTTCACTCTTATTCTTCTCCTGTTGTGCTTTATTAGCTCTATTAATATCATCTTTCAAAATGGAATCAGGAGTCATAGGAAGCAAAGTAATATTTTTATCCTTATGAACAAGAGTATAGTGATTGTTTCTACCATGGTGTACAGAATTTTTATCAAATTGCCATGGTCTACCAAGTAATAAGGAACATGCTTGCATAGGTACCACATCACAATCAACATAATCAGCATATGTAGAGATACTAAAATGCACACGAACAGTACGTAGAAGATGCACACGGCGTCCATGAGGAAGGTCGGCCTGCAGAAAAGTTAGTTCGCGCCAATGCTTGTCGATCCTGCACTTCACGTTCAGCTTTACAAGCAAGATGGAATAAACGAGTGATATTAGTATACTCCTTATAGTCTAGAATGGTCTGAATCTCTCTATTTAATCCACCCAGAAAACGTGCAAGCATAGCTTCATTCTCCTCAACAATACCACATCTAATCATGCCAGTTTGTAATTCCTGATAATATTCTTCTACAGAATTTTTCCCTTGTCTTAAACGCTGCAATTTTTGAAGCAATTCACGTTGATAATATGGTGGAACCCAACGCGTACGCATAGCAGTTTTCAAAGCAGCCCAAGTAGTTGGAATAGGATATAATCTACAATGTTCAGACCACCATACACATGCAAAACTAGTGAAAGCACAAACGGCAGCAGCAACTCGTCTCTCCTCAGGATATTGTAAATATGTAAATCGTCGTTCAGTTTCTAACTCCCAAGTAAGATATATATCAGGAACATATCTACCCTCAAATGGTGGAATATTCAATTTCAGTTTAGGAATATGGACATCATCTCGTACCTGAGGTGGTGGTGCAGGCCTACCATTACGAATATATACCTGAGGTCGACCTGCTGGTGGTGGTACAGGTGGCTGCACGTAGTGTTGATTTTGATCAACCTCATCCTCATAGTCTCCCACATAATCATCCTCCTCCGCATCAGCAGCAGGAGCCACAGAAGTATCAACAGCAGCACCAACAGTTTGGCCAAACGCAAGAGGAACACGGCTTGCTCGGCGGAGGTCTGCTTCGCGACGTGGAGGTAGTCGTTGTTGTTGTTGTTGTTGGAGAGGTGCGTTAGCTGCAGCGGGTGGTGGTGGTGGAAGACGCGCGAGCAATTCATTAAACTTGTTATCGAGCTTTGTTTCGAACGTCTTCTCAAAGCCAGTGATCTTCTCCATGGCTTCTTCAAAATTTTTCAGCACATCTTGCACCTGTTCAGTCATCATTTGCTGAAACTTATCATGAAGCTCCTTGTTCGATAAATTCTCCCAGTCAATCTCGTCGGCTTGTGATCCTGGCATGGTTAACAGCAATAGAAACACACAAGAATATGATCATACAGACTACGAACAAGTGGTGGTGGTGGGTGTCACAAATCCGTCAAGCAAATCTCAAATTCGTACCAGTTCTTACCCAGCAGCAGGCGGTGATCGGCAACCGTTGTAGTCAAAAACTCTCAAAGCTTGGATAGAGCGATTACTAGGGAGAGTCAAACACACGACGTAGATGTATGTGGAGCTGGGAAGGCTTATAATATGGTAGCAAAAAGGGTCAGCAATAATCAATTCAGAGATGCAAAGTTGAATAAACGCTCAACGACGGTACTGTGCTGGTCCTAGGCTAGACTGTGCTAGAGACGCGAGCCTAGAACACTAACAAAATCACGGCGCGGCACGTAAACAAGGGAAAAGCACACTCTGGAAAATTTTTTTTTGCGCTCT
>NW_025228194.1:0-105260 GCF_018294505.1 Triticum aestivum | reverse complement strand
GCGAAAAATCACTATAATGGCGAGTGTCTCAAAACTCTTCTTAGCTCAAACTGACAGGATGGGCACGAAATTTTTTTGACCAATTTTTTTTTTTTTTTTGACTGCCCGGACCCAAAAACTGGAAACGGGTCAAAAAAAACTTCCTATAATGGCACCTGTCTCAAAACACTCAGAAACACCTAAAAATAGGATAGCCAGAAATTTTTTCGAAAAATGCGTTTTCGAAAAATTTTGGGCCTAAACGGAGCGTGGCTACCCGACTCTTTTTTTTTTTTTTTTTCGAAACCTACTCCGGCAAGGCAACACGAATCGGAATCTAGATTGATCCCGAAAACAAACCTAATAAGCAAGGAACTCGGATTGGTGGTGGATATATGGTGGTGGTATATGGCAGCGGATTGGTGGTGGTATATGGATACGGATTCGGAGCGGTGGTGGTAGATGGCAGGGGCGATGATGATGGTGCGGCGACGGCGTGACAACTTGTGAACAGAACTCGAAACTCTAAAAGACTAGACGCTAAGACCAGCAACTGAACACGACGATGCAACCGCAAATTCAACAAAGCAAATACAGAAAAGATTATGCAAGGCTCAGATTGCTTCGGATGGGATGAACTAACCCTAATTTTTTTTGGCTTTTTCGTGGACTATAGGTATGAAGAACAGACTCGATCTAAACTACGAAAAACTGTAAAATCTCACCGAGCAACCTGGAAATCTGATACCACTTGATAGAGGCGAGGGTCCCGATCTTTCGATGAGATGATGGATATCGCTTTGGTGGAAGTCGACTTTGACGATCCGACTACGAACGTGCGAGGACGTCGCGCCTTAGCAATCGCTAAACCAACTCCGAGAGGTTATTGACCACGCCGGAGCACGATCAACCTGACCACGAGGGTCTGTTTCCTGCGAGCAAACGAAGAACAAGCAAGAAACTAAGATTGCAATCTGGATATTGCGAATATAAGATGAAAGCTTTATTGATCAAGGTGGGGTTCTGTGACGCCTTTGTCTGGTCGTTGAACACAAACGAAGTACGCGAAGTTGCAGCTATGGCGAACTTTTAATCTAAACAAAACCCAAAGTCTAAACGATGCCCTAAGGGCTGTATATATGGAGGAAGAGGGGGGGGAATTTCGTGGCCCTTGGTGGAGGGATCCGAAATCAACCCTATCTCTTGTTTCCCCACACATACGGGCTCTAAAAATAGCCTATACTTATGTATTTCGAAATTACATGGGCCTGGCCCAATAATAAGGTGACGCAGCACCTAAAATAGCCTCGGGACGAAATTTATGAAGTGGCATCTTGTATATTTCGTCCAAGGCTTCATGCACCCATTATGGTGGCTTCAAAGTCCTGAAATCATCACTTGTAACTCCGTTCTTGTTCCCCTTGCGCATGCCATCATCTCCATGCTTGTTCTTGCTCCAATGTTCATCCTTCTCCAAGCTAGGCCCTTCATTTTTAAGCAAAACAAATGTATCCAATTTAGGCAGCATCATATTCTCATGAATATTAGAATCATTACCAAGAAACGAAAGTACCTGGTAATTTAGTTGGCGTGCACGAGCTCTAGTAATTGGTCCAGTATATATAGCAGCAGGGGCTGTGGGTGTAACAATTGTATTGATGTCCTCATCAGGAAGTGTATCTGGATCACGTACTTGAGGCGTTCTCTGGTGGGCGTGATGATTAACACAACGGCACCAGCACCTTGTAACAAGAAAGCCCCATCGAAGTACATAACCCAATAACTACATGCCTCTTTGCCGGGAAGGGTGGTTTCTTGAACTTCTTCGTTGGGTGTGGATGTGGATTCTGTTATGAATTCCGCCAAGGCTCTGCTCTTGATCGTTGAGGTGCTCTCGAACTTAACACCAAAGCTTGATAGCTCCAATGCCCACTCCACAATCCTCCTGGTTGCATCTAGGTTATGTAAGATACATTGCAACGGGAGGCGTGTGACAACGGTGACTTCATGTGCTTGGAAGTAATGACGCAGCTTTCTTGACGCCATAAGGAGGCTGAAAAGCAATTTCTGCATCCCAGAATACCTTGACCTAGCTCCCTGCAAGAGGGAGCTGGCAAAGTAGACTAGGTGCTGCATCACCTTTTTCTTCTGCTTTACCTCGCTTACTTGCACAGACACTGCCTTGCCGGGATCGGATCCTGCCAGGTCTAGTTCTTCTCGTAAGGGCCTTGCCGCTTTTGTCGCCTCTTCCTCAACTTCTTTCTGCGCCACTAGCGCAACACTAACCACTTGATTTGTTGCCACCAGGTATAGTAGCAATGGCTCTTGTGGCTTGGGCGCAACCAGTATTTGTGTAAAGGAGAGGTATCTCTTCAAGTCCTGTAGTGCTGCCTCTGCCTCCGGGGTCCATTTCATTGGACCCGCCTTTTTCAAAATCTTGAAAAAGGGGAGGGCACACTCAGCAGACTTAGAGATGAACCTGCTCAGGGCGGCGACCCAGCCGGCAAGCTTTCGGACATCTTTGACCCGTCTTGGCGCCTCAATTTGCTCGATTGCTTTGATCTTGTCGGGATTTGCTTCCATCCCGTGTTGAGACACAAAGAAACCAAGTAGCTTGTCGGACGGTATGCCAAATATGCACTTCTCTTGGTTGAGCTTGGGGTTGATCCTGCGCAAGTTTGTAAAAGTTTCTTCCAGGTCCTGCACGAGCGTAGCCTTGTCCTTGGTTTTGACCACTATGTCATCCATGTAAGCTTCCATATTCCTATGGAGCTGGGGCTCAAAACCAATTTGAACTGCTCGAGCGAATGTTGAACCAGCGCTCTTCAACCCGAAAGGCATCCGTAAAAAACAGTACGTACCACATGGGGTGATGAACGCGGTCTACTCTTCATCTTCCTTCATCATGAAGATCTAATGATACCCTGAGTAAGCATCAAGGAACAACAGCAGGTTGCACCTAGCAGTGGAGTCCACTATCTGATCGATACGTGGCAATGGGAAAGGATCCTTTGGACATGCTTTATTGATATCAGTATAGTCAATACATAGCCTCCACCTACCATTTGCCTTACATACTACAATCATATTGGCCAACCACGTCGGGTGGAGAACTCCCTTGACCAAACCTGCTGCCTCCAACTTCCTGATCTCCTCGACGATAAACTCTTGTCGCTCCAAAGCTTGCTTTCTGACCTTTTGCTTGACGGGCCGTGCATGGGGGCAGACAGCAAGATGGTGTTCAATCACCTCCCTGGGATCACCGGGGATGTCGAATGCTTGCCATGAAAACATGTCGACATTCGCCCACAGGAAGGCAACGAGCGCGCTTTCCTACTTGCTGTCGAGGGTGGAGCTTATGACGAAATCTCCGCCCATGCCATCCTCCTTGACGGACACCTTCTTAGTTTCTGGCGGGCCGCCTTGGACTTTGGGCTGTTGCTGGTAGAGCTCTCCGGTACGTCTCCAGCGGAAAGAGAGCACTCCGAGGAGGCGCATTTGCCGCAGAGGGTACAGGAGCCCTTGCCGGAGCCAGGAGTCCTGCCGGCGGCCGAGGCCTTACTGGTCCTCTTCTTGGCAGCAGGAGCAGGTGCCTTGGCGGTGGATGCTGCAACCGCCTCTCGATAGAGCTGATCGGCGTAGACGAGCGCATCCTTCCTATCGCAACTAACTGATAGGGGCAAAGGTGTCCCGTCTTTCGATGAGATGATGGATATCCCTTTGGTGGAAGTCGACTTTGACGATCCGACTATGAATGTGCGAGGACGTCGCGCCTTAGCAATCGCTAAACCAACTCCGAGAGGTTATTGACCACGCCGGAGCACGATCAACCTAACCACGAGGGTCTGTTTCCTGCGAGCTAAGGAAGAACAAGCAAGAAACTAAGATTGCAATCTGGATATTACGAATATAAGATGAAAGCTTTATTGATCAAGGTGGGGTTCTGTGACGCCTTTGTCTGGTCGTCGAACACAAAGAAGTACGCGAAGTTGCAGCTATGGCGAACTTTTAATCTAAACAAAACCCAAAGTCTAAACGGTGCCATAAGGGCTGTATATATGGAGGAAGAGAGGGGGAATTTCGTGGCCCTTGGTGGAGGGGTCCGAAATCAACCCTATCTCTTGTTTCCCCACACATACGGACTCTAAAAATAGCCTATACTAATGTATTTCGAAATTACATGAGCCTGGCCCAATAAAAAGGTGACGCAACACCTATAATAGCCTCTGGATGAAATTTATGAAGTGGCATCTTGTATATTTCGTACAAGGCTTCATGCACTCGTTATGGTGGCTTCAAAGACCTGAAATCATCACTCGTAACTCTGTTCTTGTTCCCCTTGCGCATGCCATCATCTCCATGCTTTCTCTTGCTCCAATGTTCATCCTTATCCAAGCTAGGCCCTTCATTTGTAAGCAAAACAAATGTATCCAATTTAGGCAACATCATATTCTCATGAACATTAGAATCATTACCAAGAAACGAAAGTACTTGGTAATTTAGTTGGCGTGCGCGAGCTCTAGTAATTGGTCCAGTATGTATAGCAGCAGGGGCTGTGGGTGTAATAATGGTATTGATGTCCTCATCACTAAAGGTGATGATGCTCATCGGGCCAGGCATCTTCAACTTGTTGTACGCGTAGTGCGCCGCCGACATAAACTTGGCTAGCGAAGGGCGGCCAAGGATCTAGTGACGTCAAGAACGATCCTCTCCGTCCTATAGTTGAGGTCACCACCCAAAATGTAGCTGGTAGCGTGACCTTTCCCTTGGGCTGACTCCTCCCCACATTTATCCCTTGGAACGTGCCCGTCTCCTCGAGATCCTCATTAGGGATCTGCAGCCTCTTGACCACGTTGGGCGAGATCAAGTTGAGGCCGGCCCCGCCATCAACTAACATTTTTGTCAACTTGAGGTTGCATATTGTTGGGGATACCAACAACGGCAAACACCCGACCGCAGTGGTGCGATCAGGGTGATCCTTGCCTCCTATTACCATTAGCCTTAGACGCACAGTTCGGGACCCCCTACTCGAGATCCGCCGGTTTTGAGACCGACAGTGTGGTACCACCTCAACGGCTTCTGGGCGTCGACCATTGGTTTCGTTGCATTAATCTCACGCGCCCACTGCTTCAGTTGGCGGTGGGAAGAATGCGGTGAAGCACCTCCGTCGACACAAATGACTTCTGTCGCCTTCGGGAACTCATGCTCGGTGGATTCATCATCATCATCTTTCCTGTCACGGCCTCAGGTAGGCCTCTCTTGTTGCTTTTCCTTATTGCCGCGACCTCCTTGGCCACCGCGCTTCTTGCCGGACCCTTCAACGCTTCTGTGGCCCTTCTCCTTGTCTTGCCTCTCGTACTCAGCCCTTTGCTTCTCCATCAACAGCTCCAATTGGCGACAATTCTGGAGGTCGTGGCCCTTGGTACGGTGAATCTTGCAGTAGTGCTTGTCGGAGCCCTCTAACTTTCCGGCGGCGGCCAAGGCCCGGCAGGCGTTGCACCCAGCAACCTCCTTGCTGGGTCATCAACCTTGGCCTTCTTGGCAGTGTCGGGGCTGCCGGATTCCTCGACGGCAAGCACGGTCTTGCCCTTGTGTTTCCTGTTACGCCGCCGGCCTTTCTTTGCCGGGGCGGCGACGTATTCGTCTTCTGAGTCACTTCCCACATCGACGTCCTCGCCAGGGTACTACCTTCCTTCCTCCGCTCGGGCACATCTTTCAGCCAGAACGTACAACTTGGCAACATCTGCGACCTTGTTCATGGCCAACTCTTCACACGTCTTTCACTTGCGCACACTCTGGCGGAACGCGCTGATCACGGCGGTGGGATGAACATCGGGGATGTTGCACTACACACGGCTAAACCTCTGTATGTACTTGCGCAAGGATTCGCCATGTCTATGAAGGATCACATGCAAGTCAATTGCCTGTCCAGGAGCTACGTGGCCGCCCGTGAAGGCACCAACGAACTTGTGGCACAGGTCGGACCAAGAAGCGATGGAATCTATCGGCAGATGCATCAACCATGACCTGACGTTGGGCTTAAGTGCCAACGGGAAATAGTTGGCGAGTATCTTGTCGTCTCATGCCTCAATAGCTTGCACGCAATAGTGTAAATGCTCAGGAACTCAGACGGGTGGGTCTTGCCATCGTACTTCTCTAGGACCTCTGCTTTGAACGTGCGGGTGCTGGGCCACTGGAACTGTCCTAGCTCATGGGTGAATGCTGGACAAGTGATCGCATATGGCAAGTCGCTAGCATCCCCTGGCGCAGGCCTGTACTCAGTGGGCCCAGCACGCCTATCAAACTAGTGACGTGCTTCCCGTTGCCGCTCGATAGTAGTTCGGGCATCCTCCTTGAGGCTCTCTCGAAGAACTTGTCGTTGGTCACAGCGCGTCCGTGCGTCTGACGACACCGCGGACACGTTGTCTCGGGCGTCGCCCCGACGGGTCGACCGTGGCGGAGGGGGGTGCACTGTGGTTGCGGCACCCTCGACCCTTCCACTACCTACACGCGTCGGTTCGTCATTATGGCTCCGCGAGGGGCTTGCTCCCTGGTGGCCATCCCTCTTGGCATGGCCAATAAGAATTTTGATAGCAGCCCTCCACTCTTTTTGCTTCTTCGGGGCAAGAAGAAAGTCGAGGAGTAGCTGCGCTCGCGACAGCGCTTCCGCTCACGTGGGTGGCAGCGACAGGTGCGAGGAATGGGAGGAACTCGGACTTCTAATGATGTTAGAAGGAGTCCCATCATGATTCCGCGGTCGCATGCTCTTTTCGCCCGCCTCATGGCATGCATTTCAGCCATGCGTGTCTTGAGAGTGACGCTGGGGGCTCTTGCCATGGCGACGCCCGAGGTCCTCAACATCACGATCCAGTTCGTCGCGCATGAGCTGAGGAGACCGCGGTATGGGTGTTGGCGAGGCCGATCTTCTGCCATTGGAGGTCCCCGCACCACCCGCAGGAGGCAAAGCTCCATCCTTGGGCACGGTGGTGCACCGACCTCCATCGCCGCTGCGGAGGACGCCTGCGGCCTGGCTACTTGTATTCGGATGGTGTGGACGATCTTGATCTCCTCCACCACCGGCGTCCGCACCATCTCCCATCCGCGCGGGCGCGGGCGGAGCGGCCCCGGACGGGCCGACCGCAGCAGCCTTCTTCTTCTTTGGGGCCATGGCGACGAACGAGCTACTGACTAACTACATACCATATTCTCACAACTCACGCCCCCTACTTGCCACGCCAAAGATGTCGGGGAAACCGATCACCTATGGGGCACAAGGATCCCTTTTACATTCGGTGGGGGATTACTTCCACAAAGAGCAGGTCGAGTCGTTAGCAGAGTCTGCTTTATCTGGGTATATGTGTGCTCTTGAGCTCTTAAAGTAGCTACGATGCGCGCTTTGTCCAAAATTCTGAATCCTCTCTCTATGTGCCTCGGGCCTCCTTTTATACACAAAGGGGTTGCCACAGTGGCACACAAGAGGTGGCAAGCTACAGTGGTACGAGCTTACCGCTCGACAACGTAGGAGAAGCACGTTTAATGCATTGCCTACATGTCCTTTTGCTTTATTGGGGACAACAACAGAGGCCATCTCGTCCTTCGCCGCTCCTCCTCGCTTCGCCACACATCCGGGCCGACGAGGCATGAAGTGCCACGCTAGTCAACTAGCTGCTGTGTTGGCGAAATGGTGGGCTTCCACAAAGATCAGCATGCCGTCACGCGGACGTTTGCTCAGTTGGCATGCCTATCTTCACGTTGGAGTGGTGGTGAAGTGGCGAAACCTTGTCGGGCGCTGGTCCGGCCGCGGCCAAGCGATCATCCCCAGCAAGGGTCTTGCCAGGGGTCTTCATCTTCTGATCCCACGTGGATCCGTGGGTTGCCAATATTTGTGAAGGGCTACATGCTACCAGGCATGTGCTCTCCAAATCTTGGTCCCAATGTTGTTGATGGTGTCAGAGCTCTCAACCCCAAGGGTGGTGGCCTTGCTGTTCTCCTCACAAGTTGCCCTGGCAAGGAGCTTGCTGGGGGCTTCGCTGGTCACCTCAGCAAGGTTTTTTGCCGGGCGTGGCCTTGCCAGCCTCCTGCTGCTTGTCACTTTGAGTGTATATTTTGATATCCTTCATGCATGTCCTGCCTCCTACCGTTCTCCACTGTCTTGCCAAACCCTGCTGTAGGGGTAGCTGCGACCGTCCATGCACAAGTAAGGGGTACATAAGTACCCACACTTTTGTACACCGACAAAGATAAATATCACATGGAATCAAAATATGTGACATGATATGGCCATCATCGTCCGGTGCTTTCGATCTCCATATCCAAAGCAACGTCACGATCTCCATCATCACCGGCTCGACACCTTGATCTCCATCGTTGCGCCGTGGTCTTCTCGCCAAGTATTGCTTCTACAACTACCACTACCGCTTAGTGAGAAAGTAAAGCAGTTTGTCGGTGTTCTGGATATGGGGTTATCCAGCCCTGCCTGCCTGCGGCCCACCACGTGGCTCCATCGACGGCCTGGTACGGCCCAGCTACAGCATCAACTGCACAAGACCCTCGTGAGGGGCCAAGCCTCGCAAGGCGGACGACGCCAAGACCCTCGAGGGAATCGGCCTCCTCAGGCTAGCTCCCAAGGGGCGGAGAGTTCTATGCAAGGTATACCTCATGAGGCACAACTAACGTGAGCCATGACAACCAAGGCCAGGCGGTTGCCAAGCAGGCGCAGAGTGCAGGTTTCCTCTTTGATGCAAAGGAGGCAAGCCACAGGTGCGGAGTCCCGAGGAATCAGCCAAAGGTTTCCATTCTGGTGCAACGAGACCAAGACCGGCAGGACAAAAGGACGGAGGTCCTCGCCGAGCCCACAGCAGCATCACGACCAGAGGCTTTTCGCAGGCTAAGACTACTTTTGTTAGGATAAGCTATACTGCTTGTCCCCTTTCAAATCCGGCTATTGTGGGATCCCTTCCCACCAACATTTGGGAAGATGACCAAGGCCACTATAAATAGGACTTAGCCACCACCATAGAAGGGGATCAGATTCATTATCACCCGACCACCTCACCAGCTCCCTCAAGCTCAAGAACACCTCACCTCCTGAGGCCAGTTCATCCACTGTACTAGTTCATCCTTAGCCCTTCGAGGCAATCCATGAAAACGCTAGAGTAGGGTATTACATCGCAAGGTGGCCCGAATGATAGAGGCGGAGGGTCCCGATCTTTCAATGAGATGATAACTATCGATTTGGTGGAGTCGACTTTGATGATCCGACTACAAACATGCACGATGTTGCGCCTTAGCAATCGCTAAACCAATCCCCTGAGGTTACTGACGATGCCGGAAGCACGATCAGCCTGACCACGAAGGTCTGTTCCTGCAAGCAATCGAAGAACAAGCAAGAATATGACAAAGCAATCTGAATATTGCGAATATGGATGAAGTATTGATAATGGTGGGGATTCGAAAGTGGTCTTGGTCTGGTCGTTGGACACAAACAAAGTACTCGAAGTTGCGTTGGCTAACTTTTAATTAAACAAATTCCAAGGGGTGGCGGTCAGGGAGGTGGGAGGACGTCCCAAGGCAGCCTAAAAATAACCCTAGGTCGTACAAGGCTCATGGGCCTAAGTGGAGGTGATGCAACACCTTTGGACTTGTTGTTTGACTCGGATTCTGCTGCAGCGTCTGATTGTTTCGTCGATATCTCAATGCTCCGGACGAATTTGAAGGTGAATCCAATTGGGCTGGAAAGAACACAAAATCTAGTTTCCAACAAAAAAAGAATCACCCAATTTGGAGTCTGTATGAAAAATTTGTTGGCGTTTTGAGTTAGGTATGTTTGTGCAGTCCGAATCTGAATCCAGAACGTGAGAGACTTGGACTCTATCTTCTCTTGGCCCAAAAGTGACGTGAGAGAACTTTTTGAACAGCAAGTAAACTTATCTTTCTCCCTTATCTTCATATGTGAATTGTACAAATGTCCCATACACCTGCAATTAGACAAAACACAAAAGTGTGTGAAGTATTTTTGTTCTGGATAACACAAATAGATTATTGAATAGTTTGCACTAGAAATCACCTGACAAATATGCATGTATGCAATATTTTTGGTCGTATCCAAGGTAGTCATGTCCTCATCATCCTCCCCTGTTTGAAAACAAAGCCGTCCTCAGCGTTGCTTAATTGAAATGTAGCTAACAAAAGAGACAAGGTATACATGTTGTATATGTATATGCCATCCATTTTTACTTCCCTTGATTTTTGCACATATGACACATGTATACACGAGTAACATTCATAGATCATAAAATATAAAGCCAAAATATTATCATAAGTAGAAGGCATGAAAATATTGCAACTCAGTTTGCACATATAAGTGAAGCTCTTATTCCTATCAAAAGATTGACAATATTCATCATTAAACCATCCCAACATTGGTGAATAAGTGATAGAGGCGAGGGTGTCCCGATCTTTCGATGAGATGATAAGTATCGATTTGGTGGAGACGACTTTGACGATCCGACTACAAACGTGCATGACGTTGCGCCTTAGCAATCGCTAAACCAATCTTTTGAGGTTACTGACGATGCTGGAAGCACGGTCAGCCTGACCACGAAGGTCTATTCCTGCAAGCAATCGAAGAACGAGCAAGAATATGATAAAGCAATCTGAATATTGCAAATCTATATGAAGTATTGATAATGGTGGGGATCCGGAAGCGGTCTTGGTCTGGTCGTTGGACACAAACGAAGTACACGAAGTTGCAATGGCTAACTTTTAACTAAACAAATCCCAAGGAAAAGCTACTAGATGGATCTACTTATATAGGAGCAAGGGGTGGCGGCCAAGGAGGTGGGAGGACGTCCCAAGGCAGCCTACAACTAAATCTAGGTCGTACAAGGCTCATGGGCCCAAGTGGAGGTGATGTAACACCTTTGGACTTGTAGTTTGACTCGGATTCTGCTGCAGCATCAGATTGTTTCGTCCACAACTCAACGCTCCGGACGAATTTGAAGGTGATTCCAATTGGGTTGGAAAGTGCACGAAATCTAGTTTCCAACAAAAAAAGAATCACCCAATTCGGAGTCCGTATGAAAAACTTGTGTGCGTTTTGAGTCAGGTATGTCTGTGCAGTCCGAATCTGAATCAAGAACGTGAGAGACTTGGACTCTATCTTCTCTTGGGCCAAAAGTGATGTGAGAGAACTTTTTGGACAGCAAATAAACATCTCTTTCTTCCTTATCTTCATATGTGGATTGTACAAATGTCCCATACACCTGCAATTAGACAAAACACAAAAGTGTGTGAAGTATTTTTGTTCTGGATAACATAAATAGGTTATTGAATAGTTTGCACTAGAAATCACCTGACAAATATGCATATATGCAATATTTTTGGTCATATCCAAGGTAGTCATGTCCTCATCATCCTCCCCTTCTTGAAAATAAAGCCGTCCTCGGCGTTGCTTAATCTGAAATGTGGCTAACAAAAGAGACAAGGTGTACATGTTGTATATGTATATGTCATCCATTTTTACTTCCCTTGATTTTTGCATATATGACACATGAATAGATGAGTAACTTGCATAGTTCATAAAATCTAAAGCCAAAAAATTAGCACAAGAAATAGAAGGCATGAAAATATTGCAACTCAGTTTGCACATATAAGTGAAGCTCTTATTCATTTCAAAAGATTGACAATGTTCATCATTAAACCATCCCAACATTGGTGAATAAACCTTACTTGCATCAAATTTACATGCTACAACATGCTTAAATAAGCAAACATGCAATAAGTCATTCAACACAGAATCATCACCAAGATTACAGGTCATATCAAAATGATTAAACATTGGTTCTTTTGCATCAATAGTTAATTCAATGGGTGCACTCAAAATTGTTGGTATTTTAGTTGTTTGATCACATGGCAAAGTCAAATTATCAACGTAGTCCTCTAAAATAGGTGGTGTGATCAAAGTAGTGGGTAGCTCATCAGATGGTGCATTCAAATTGACAAGGCATTCATCATTCTCATGTAGAGATGGAAGATCAGTACCTTTGTCATTACCTCTTATGATCAACTCAGATGATGTAGCCACTCTCGGGGGCGATGTGTCACATGGTGGAGGTGATGTAGTCCTGACAACAACGGATGTGGTTGTCATAGTATGCCTAGTAGTTGAAGGAACAATCATATCAACTCTTGGAATGTGCACCGTGCGCTTGTTCTCCTCATGGCCAACACGTCGTTTTATTTCCTGTTCAGCTTTGCAAGCAAGATGAAACAAATGGTCCATAGGATAACACTCTTCATGAATTAGTATCTCTTGAATATCACGGTTTAATCCTCCCTAAAATCTATCCATAAAATCATCTTCACTTTCTTCTAAAGAGGAATGCAACAAGGTAGTTTGTAAATCATCATAATATTTTGTTACAGTTTCACTACCTTGTTTTAAGTGTTGCAACTTCTTAATCATGTCACAAGTATAATAAGCAGGGACGAAAGTATGTCGCATGGCAAGTTTCAAATCATCCCAAGTAGTAGGTATATAATCAGGGTGTAACCGACAATATTCACTCCACCAAACCAAAGCATAACCAGTGAAAGAACCAACCGCAACCTTAACCTTTTTATGTTCATCGAAATTATGGGAAGCAAATATATTTTTTATGTCGAACTCCCATTCAATATATAAAGCAGGTTTAAAACGGCCATTAAATGGTGGTATAGATACATTAACCTGATCATGTGCATTTGGATGTTTGTGCACCTCTCGTGACGGTTGTGGTATTTGCAAAGGTGGTGGCACGTCTCCCGCGATCGACAAAGCCCATGAATTGACTCTGGATCCTGTCATGATTAGTAGAACAAGAAACAAAACCCAAAAATAATGTTCATATAACTACTAGGATGTGGTGGTAAAACGCTCACAGTAAAGCAAATATCAATGTCTTACAAGTTCTTACCATGCAGCAGGCGGTGATCGGCAACCAGCGGTGTCAAGTAACTCCGAATATTGAGTAAAGCGATTGCCAGGCGGTGGACAGCGGAAGAGATAATGATGCAGCGGTGGCGTGACTAATGTGAACAGAACTCGAAACTCTAAACGAACTAGACACTAAGACCAGCAACTTACACGACGATGCAACCGATAATTCAACTATGCAAGCAATGAATAGAAAATTGCAAAGGCTCAGACTGGCTTGGATAAAGGATGAACAGATCTAACTTTTTTTTTGTGTGGCTTTTTCTTGGACAATAGGTAAGAAAATAAATCTAATCTAGGAAAACTGGAAATTCTCACCGAGCAACCTGAAAACTGATACCACTTGATAGAGGCGGGGTGTCCCGATCTTTCGATGAGATGATAACTATCGATTTGGTGGAGACGACTTTGACGATCCGACTACAAACGTGCAACGACGTTGTGCCTTAGCAATCGCTAAACCAACTCCGAGAGGTTATTGACCACGCCGGAGCACGATCAACCTGACCACGAAGGTCTATTCCTGCAAGCAATCGAAGAACAAGCAAGAATATGATAAAAGCAATCTGAATATCGCGAATATGTATGAAGTATTGATAATGGTGGGGATCCGAAAAGTGGTCTTGGTCTGGTCGTTGGACACAAACGAAGTACACGAAGTTGCAATGGCTAACTTTTAACTAAACAAATCCCCATGAAAAGCTACTAGATGGATCTACTTATATAGGAGGAAGGGGTGGCGGCCAAGGAGGTGGGAGGACGTCCCAAGGCAGCCTAAAACTAAATCTAGGTCGTACAAGGCCAATGGGCCCAAGTGGAGGTGATGTAACACCTTTGGACTTGTAGTTTGACTCGGATTCTGCTGCAGCATCAGATTGTTTCGTCCACAACTCAACGCTCCGGACGAATTTGAAGGTGATTCCAATTGGGTTGGAAAGTGCACGAAATCTAGTTTCCAACAAAAAAAGAATCACCCAATTCGGAGTCCGTATGAAAACTTGTGTGCGTTTTGAGTCAGGTATGTCTGTGCAGTCCGAATCTGAATCCAGAACGTGAGAGACTTGGACTCTATCTTCTCTTGGGCCAAAAGTGACGTGAGAGAACTTTTTGGACAGCAAATAAACATCTCTTTCTTCCTTATCTTCATATGTGGATTGTACAAATGTCCCATACACCTGCAATTAGACAAAACACAAAAGTGTGTGAAATATTTTTGTTCTGGATAACATAAATAGATTATTGAATAGTTTGCACTAGAAATCACCTGACAAATATGCATATATGTAATATTTTTGGTCATATCCAAGGTAGTCATGTCCTCATCATCCTCCCCTTCTTGAAAATAAAGCCGTCCTCGGCGTTGCTTAATCTGAAATGTGGCTAACAAAAGAGACAAGGTGTACATGTTGTATATGTATATGTCATCCATTTTTACTTCCCTTGATTTTTGCATATATGACACATGAATAGATGAGTAACTTGCATAGTTCATAAAATCTAAATCCAAAAAATTAGCACAAGAAGTAGAAGGCATGAAAATATTGCAACTCAGTTTGCACATATAAGTGAAGCTCTTATTCATTTCAAAAGATTGACAATGTTCATCATTAAACCATCCCAACATTGGTGAATAAACCTTACTTGCATCAAATTTACATGCTACAACATGCTTAAATAAGCAAACATGCAATAAGTCATTCAACACAAAATCATCACCAAGATTAGAGGTCATATCAAAATGATTAAACATTGGTTCTTTTGCATCAATAGTTAATTCAATGGGTGCACTCAAAATTGTTGGTATTTCAGTTGTTTGATCACATGGCAAAGTCAAATTATCAACGTAGTCCTCTAAAATAGGTGGTGTGATCAAAGTAGTGGGTAGCTCATCAGATGGTGCATTCAAATTGACAAGGCATTCATCATTCTCATGTAGAGATGGAAGATCAGTACCTTTGTCATTACCTCTTATGATCAACTCAGATGATGTAGCCACTCTCGGGGGCGATGTGTCACATGGTGGAGGTGATGTAGTCCTAACAACAACGGATGTGGTTGTCATAGTATGCCTAGTAGTTGAAGGAACAATCATATCAACTCTTGGAATGTGCACCGTGCGCTTGTTCTCCTCATGGCCAACACGTCGTTTTATTTCCTGTTCAGCTTTGCAAGCAAGATGAAACAAATAGTCCATAGGATAACACTCTTCATGAATTAGTATCTCTTGAATATGACGGTTTAATCCTCCCCAAAATCTATCCATAAAATCATCTTCACTTTCTTCTAAAGAGGAATGCAACAAGGTAGTTTGTAAATCATCATAATATTTTGTTACAGTTTCACTACCTTGTTTTAAGTGTTGCAACTTCTTAATCATGTCACGAGTATAATAAGCAGGGACGAAAGTATGTCGCATGGCAAGTTTCAAATCATCCCAAGTAGTAGGTATATAATCAGGGTGTAACCGACAATATTCACTCCACCAAACCAAAGCATAACCAGTGAAAGAACCAACCGCAACCTTAACCTTTTTATGTTCATCGAAATTATGGGAAGCAAATATATTTTTTATGTCAAACTCCCATTCAATATATAAAGCAGGTTTAAAACGGCCATTAAATGGTGGTATAGATACATTAACCTGATCATGTGCATTTGGATGTTTGTGCACCTCTCGTGACGGTTGTGGTATTTGCAAAGGTGGTGGCACGTCTCCCGCGATCGACAAAGCCCATGAATTGACTCTGGATCCTGTCATGATTAGTAGAACAAGAAACAAAAAAAATCGGCACAAACTTTTTCAGAGGAAAGTTGGAGACAAAGTTGTTGATATATCCTGCTTGGCTGTTGTTTCACCTCATTATCTTCACTGCTGTTGTGATCTTCACTTATATCTTGCTGTCAAGAGCTACTTAGTATCCTTCATTGATGCTAGTTGTGCTACGCCGTGACCTCATTAGTGTTCTAGGCTCGCGTCTCTAGTCCGGTCTAGCCTAGGACCAGCACAGTACCGTCGTTGAGCGTTTATTCAACATTGCATCTTTGAATTGATTATTGCTAATCTTTTGCTACCATATATAGCCAACCCAGCTCCACATATTTCTACACCGTGTATACGTACGCTCCCCTGGCAATCGCTTTACTCAATATTCGGAGTTACTTGACACCGCTGGTTGCCGATCACCGCCTGCTGCACGGTAAGAACTTGTAAGACATTGATATTTGCTTTACTGTGAGCGTTTTACCACCACATCCTAGTAGTTATAGGAACATTATTTTTGGGTTTTGTTTCTTGTTCTACTAATCATGACAGGATCCAGAGTCAATTCATGGGCTTTGTCGATCGCGGGAGACATGCCACCACCTTTGCAAATACCACAACCGTCACGAGAGGTGCACAAACATCCAAATGCACATGATCAGGTTAATGTATCTATACCACCATTTAATGGCCGTTTTAAACCTGCTTTATATATTGAATGGGAGTTCGACATAAAAAATATATTTGCTTCCCATAATTTCGATGAACATAAAAAGGTTAAGGTTGCGGTTGGTTCTTTCACTGGTTATGCTTTGGTTTGGTGGAGTGAATATTGTCGGTTACACCCTGATTATATACTTACTACTTGGGATGATTTGAAACTTGCCATGCGACATACTTTCGTCCCTGCTTATTATACTCGTGACATGATTAAGAAGTTGCAACACTTAAAACAAGGTAGTGAAACTGTAACAAAATATTATGATGATTTACAAACTACCTTGTTGCATTCCTCTTTAGAAGAAAGTGAAGATGATTTTATGGATAGATTTTGGGGAGGATTAAACCGTGATATTCAAGAGATACTAATTCATGAAGAGTGTTATCCTATGGACCATTTGTTTCATCTTGCTTGCAAATGATGAGGACATGACTACCTTGGATATGACAAAAAATATTGCATATATGCATATTTGTCAGGTGATTTCTAGTGCAAACTATTCAATAATCTATTTATGTTATCCAGAACAAAAATACTTCACACACTTTTGTGTTTTGTCTAATTGCAGGTGTATGGGACATTTGTACAATCCACATATGAAGATAAGGAAGAAAGAGATGTTTATTTGCTGTCCAAAAAGTTCTCTCACGTCACTTTTGGCCCAAGAGAAGATAGAGTCCAAGTCTCTCACGTTCTGGATTCAGATTCGGACTGCACAGACACACCTGACTCAAAACGCACACAAGTTTTTCATACGGACTCCGAATTGGGTGATTCGTTTTTTTGTTGGAAACTAGATTTCGTGCACTTTCCAACCCAATTGGAATCACCTTCAAATTCGTCCGGAGCGTTGAGTTGTGGACGAAACAATCTGATGCTGCAGCAGAATCCGAGTCAAACTACAAGTCCAAAGGTGTTACATCACCTCCACTTGGGCCCATTGGCCTTGTACGACCTAGATTTAGTTTTAGGCTGCCTTGGGACGTCCTCCCACCTCCTTGGCCGCCACCCCTTGCTCCTATATAAGTAGATCCATCTAGTAGCTTTTGCTTGGGTTTTGTTTAGATTAAAAGTTCGCCATAGCTGCAACTTCGCGTACTTCGTTTGTGTTCAACGACCAGACAAAGGCGTCACAGAACCCCACCTTGATCAATAAAGCTTTCATCTTATATTCGCAATATCCAGATTGCAATCTTAGTTTCTTGCTTGTTCTTCGTTTGCTCGCAGGAAACAGACCCTCGTGGTCAGGTTGATCGTGCTCCGGCGTGGTCAATAACCTCTCGGAGTTGGTTTAGCGATTGCTAAGGCGCGACGTCCTCACACGTTCGTAGTCGGATCGTCAAAGTCGACTTCCACCAAAACGAAATCCACCATCTCATCGAAAGACGGGACACCTTTGCCTCTATCACATGGCAAGTTTCAAATCATCCCAAGTAGTAGGTATATAATCAGGGTGTAACCGACAATATTCACTCCACCAAACCAAAGCATAACCAGTGAAAGAACCAACCGCAACCTTAACCTTTTTATGTTCATCGAAATTATGGGAAGCAAATATATTTTTTATGTCGAACTCCCATTCAATATATAAAGCAGGTTTAAAACGGCCATTAAATGGTGGTATAGATACATTAACCTGATCATGTGCATTTGGATGTTTGTGCACCTCTCGTGACGGTTGTGGTATTTGCAAAGGTGGTGGCACGTCTCCCGCGATCGACAAAGCCCATGAATTAACTCTGGATCCTGTCATGATTAGTAGAACAGGAAACAAAACCCAAAAATAATGTTCCTATGACTACTAGGATGTGGTGGTAAAACGCTCACAGTAAAGCAAATATCAATGTCTTACAAGTTCTTACCATGCAGCAGGCGGTGATCGGCAACCAGCGGTGTCAAGTAACTCCGAATATTGAGTAAAGCGATTGCCAGGGGAGCGTACGTATACACGGTGTAGAAATATGTGGAGCTGGGTTGGCTATATATGGTAGCAAAAGATTAGCAATAATCAATTCAAAGATGCAATGTTGAATAAACGCTCAACGACGGTACTGTGCTGGTCCTAGGCTAGACCGGACTAGAGACGCGAGCCTAGAACACTAATGAGGTCACGACGTAGCACAACTAGCATCAATGAAGGATACTAAGTAGCTCTTGACAGCAAGATATAAGTGAAGATCACAACGGCAGTGAAGATAATGATGAAAAACAACTGCCAAGCGGGATATACAACAACTCTCTCTCCAACTTTCCTCTTGAAAAGTTTGAGACAATTTTCTGATAAATTCTTTCAAAGAATGCTACTAACTCAAGCTTTCCAATGCAAAAAGAATCACTCAATTCCGAGTTGATACGAGGAGTCAAAGAATTCTAAAACTGGCCTAAAAATTGGAACAAGCTGTGTTCACGAACTTCGGAGGGCAAAAAGACCTATTTAGAAGCTGATTTTGAGGTGTCAAATATTGAACTAGCTTGTGCAACTATTTACATGCGGCTCGTCGCTATCTTCAATTTGAGTACTCACGGAGCCAAAACGGACTTCGTATGAGGAAGATACACCTGTTTTACTGAACAGTGCGCAAAACAGATTCCAATCCGAATTCAGGTACGAGATTGATTCTAGATAGATCCAATTTTTTTTCTTCTCTCTTTTTTTTCTCACGCTTTTTTTTTCTTTCCTTTTTTCTCTCTTTTTTTTCTTTATATTCTTTTTCTCCCTCTTTCCAAGACAAACTAGATAAGATGCAGATTCGATCAGGCAAAGATGTGAGTGACCTCAACTATGATTATAACAATAAACATTGCGTAGCACGTGGTGGAAATTGGTGGATGGGATGGTGGACAGCGGATGGGATAATGATGCAGCGGCTGCGTGACTAATGTGAACAGAACTCGAAACTCTAAAGGAACTAGACACTAAGACCAGCAACTCAACACGGCGATGCAACCGATAATTCAATAATGCGAACAATGAAAAGAAAATTGCAAAGGCTCAGTCTGGCTAGGACAAAGGATGAATAGATCTAACTTTTGTTTTGTGGCTTTTTCTTGGACAATAGGTAAGAAAATAAATCTAATCTAGGAAAAACTGGAAATTCTCACCGAGCAACCTGAAAACTGATACCACTTGATAGAGGCGAGGGTGTCCCGATCTTTCGATGAGATGATAAGTATCGATTTGGTGGAGACGACTTTGATGATCCGACTACAAACGTGCACGACGTTGTGCCTTAGCAATCGCTAAACCAATCTCCTGAGGTTACTGACGATGCTGGAAGCACGGTCAGCCTGACCACGAAGGTCTATTCCTGCAAGCAATCGAAGAACGAGCAAGAATATGATAAAGCAATCTGAATATTGCAAATCTATATGAAGTATTGATAATGGTGGGGATCCGGAAGCGGTCTTGGTCTGGTCGTTGGACACAAACGAAGTACACGAAGTTGCAATGGCTAACTTTTAACTAAACAAATCCCAAGGAAAAGCTACTAGATGGATCTACTTATATAGGAGCAAGGGTGGCGGCCAAGGAGGTGGGATGACGTCCCAAGGCAGCCTAAAACTAAATCTAGGTCGTACAAGGCTCATGGGCCCAAGTGGAGGTGATGTAACACCTTTGGACTTGTAGTTTGACTCGGATTCTGCTGCAGCATCAGATTGTTTCGTCCACAACTCAACGCTCCGGACGAATTTGAAGGTGATTCCAATTGGGTTGGAAAGTGCACGAAATCTTGTTTCCAACAAAAAAAGAATCACCCAATCCGGAGTCCGTATGAAAAACTTGTGTGCGTTTTGAGTCAGGTATGTCTGTGCAGTCCGAATCTGAATCCAGAACGTGAGAGACTTGGACTCTATCTTCTCTTGGGCCAAAAGTGACGTGAGAGAACTTTTTGGACAGCAAATAAACATCGCTTTCTTCCTTATCTTCATATGTGGATTGTACAAATGTCCCATACACCTGCAATTAGACAAAACACAAAAGTGTGTGAAGTATTTTTGTTCTGGATAACATAAATAGATTATTGAATAGTTTGCACTAGAAATCACCTGACAAATATGCATATATGCAATATTTTTGGTCATATCCAAGGTAGTCATGTCCTCATCAATAAACCTTACTTGCATCAAATTTACATGCTACAACATGCTTAAATAAGCAAACATGCAATAAGTCATTCAACACAGAATCATCACCAAGATTAGAGGTCATATCAAAATGATTAACCATTGATTCTTTTGCATCAACAGTTAATTCAATGGGTGCACTCAAAATTGTTGGTATTTCAATTATTTGATCACATGACGCACTCATGACAATATCAAGATTCTCTAAAATAGGTATTGTGCTCAAATCACCAGGTAACTCAACACATGATGCATTCAAGTTAACTAGGGATGCATCATCACTACTAGGGAAAAGCCTATACACAGAAAGTTACTAGTAGCGAGGGTTAAAAACCCTCGCTACTGCTACTTACCAGTAGCACAGGTTTTTAAACCTCGCTACTACTAAGCGGTCTCTACCGTGCCCCTCGGGACATGCCATAGTAGTAGCGCGGGTTTTTAAAACCGCGCTAGTACTAAGTTTGCTAGCAGTAGCGTTGGTTTTTAGCCCTCGCTACTACTAAGTGGTGCCATAGTAGCAGCGAGGGGGTAAAAAACCGCACTGCTACTAAAGGTCCCATTTTCAAACTCTACCCCCCCCCTTGGTGGATCGCCTTTTCAGTTTTAGAAAAAATAAAAGAAAATGATGAAAATGTCAAAAAAATAAAAGAAAATAAGTTTCCCATGTGATATGTGGTCTAGTTCTTGGGAAAATTTGCAAATATGAATTTCGACTTTATTTGCAAAATCTCTCGAGAATTTGTAAAAATGGGCATAACTTTTGCATACTAACTCGGATGAAAAAGTTTTTTATATGAAAAATCATCTACTCGAAAAGTTACATCCGAATTTTCAAAATCCTCAAAAACCTAACACAAAAAAAGTTACGGGGCTTTTAAGATCTAGAGTGGAAAAAATCGAAAAAATTTCAAACTGTGTGGTCAAGCTGTGGTCAAACAATGGTCAAACTAATTATTCTAGAATATTAGTGTTACTAAATAATTATTTTAGTTTTTTTGAATTTTGGTCAAATCTGGTCAAACTGTGGTCAAACTATGGTCAAACTAATTATTCAAGAAATATTAGTGTTACTAATTTTTTAGAACAATAGTTTCAAACTCAAATAGTGAAATGTGTGACTTCATGCTCAAGCTAAATTCCTGATGTTAATAGGATTGACATCTTACTATTGTCAGGAAAACAACAAGTGCAGACTTAGAAACGAGGGAGAATAGAACCCGGAAGTTAAGCTTGCTCAGGCTGGAGTAGTGAGAGGATGGGTGACCGTCCGGGAAGTTAGATGATTTGGAATGATGAGGGGTGATTAGAGATTAAATTGAGTAGCGATGAGGGAGGATTAGAGATTTGAGGTTAAAATAATTCAGAAATTTGAAAATTAGGGAAAAAATCAAAATATATGTTTTCGAAAAAATTCTAAAAAAACCGCGCTGGTAGTAGTAGCACGGGTTTTTACCCATGCTACTACTAAAGGACGTAGTAGTAGCGTGGGTGGCACCCGCGCTACTGCTATAAGTTAGCTGTAGCGCCTTATTAGTAGCACCGGCCCCTGCGCTACTAATAGGCCCAAAACCCGCGCTGCTGCTAGGCTTTTCCCTAGTAGTGCATTCTCATGTGAAGTTATATCATCAATACCTTTACTGTTACCTTGTTGCAAAGAAGTAGCTGATGTAGGTACAGACGTAGACAATGCACCATACTCTTGAGATGATGTCGCGCTCACAATCCGAGGTGGGGCTGCTCTAGTAGGTGCAACGGTGGAGGAACCAACCGGCGGTGGCGAGCATGAACTGGAATAGTAGTTGTTGTAGTCACCCAATGCATCCTCCTGTAACTGTCTCTCAAAGGTACAAGCACGAACATACATACCAGTAATGCAACAAGGAATATACTGAAATCTTGCCTGAATATCATGGTTCAGTGATGAGGACATCAATACAATTGTTACACCCACAGCCCCTGCTGCTATACATACTGGACCAATTACTAGAGCTCGTGCACGCCAACTAAATTACCAGGTACTTTCGTTTCTTGGTAATGATTCTAATGTTCATGAGAATATGATGCTACCTAAATTGGATACAAATGTTTTGCTTACAAATGAAGGGCCTAGCTTGGAGAAGGATGAACATTGGAGCAAGAACAAGCATGGAGATGATGGCATGTGCAAGGGGAACAAGAACGGAGTTACAAGTGATGATTTCAGGACTTTGAAGCCACCATAATGGGTGCATGAAGCCTTGGACGAAATATACAAGATGCCACTTCATAAATTTCGTACCGAGGCTATTTTAGGTGCTGCGTCACCTTATTATTGGGCCAGGCCCATGTAATTTCGAAATACATAAGTATAGGCTATTTTTAGAGTCCGTATGTGTGGGGAAACAAGAGATAGGGTTGATTTCGGACCCCTCCACCAAGGGCCACGAAATTCCCCCCTCTTCCTCCATATATACAGCCCTTAGGGCATCGTTTAGACTTTGGGTTTTGTTTAGATTAAAAGTTCGCCATAGCTGCAACTTCGCGTACTTCGTTTGTGTTCAACGACCAGACAAAGGCATCACAGAACCCCACCTTGATCAATAAAGCTTTCATCTTATATTCGCAATATCCAGATTGCAATCTCAGTTTCTTGCTTGTTCTTCGTTTGCTCGCAGGAAACAGACCCTCGTGGTCAGGTTGATCGTGCTCCGGCGTGGTCAATAACCTCTCGGAGTTGGTTTAGCGATTGCTAAGGCGCGACGTCCTCGCACGTTCGTAGTCGGATCGTCAAAGTCGACTTCCACCAAAGCGAAATCCACCATCTCATCGAAAGACGGGACACCTTTGCCTCTATCACGACGTCCTCGCATGTTCGTAGTCGGATCGTCAAAGTCGACTTCCAACAAAGCGATATCCATCATCTCATCGAAAGACGGGACACCTTTGCCTCTATCATTCAGACCACCAAAAAATTTATTCATTATATCATCCTCAGATTCTTCTATGTCACAATGATGCATATAAGATTTGAACTCTTGGTAGTAAGCATGAACAGTGTTATTGCCTTGTTTAAATTGTTCAAATTTGTGAAGCAATTCACGACGATAGTAAGGAGGGAAAAATTGTTGTCTCATTACATGTTTCAAATCTTTCCAAGTTGTGGATTGGTTATCAATGTTTTTCTTACAATGCACACTCCACCAAACAGAAGCAAAACCAGTAAATGCTCTAGTGGCAGCTCGTACTCGCTCAAGTTCAGAAAAGTCATGGTAACTAAAAACTTGTTCTACTTCAAGCTCCCAATCTAGATAAATAGCAGGATTAAATCTACCCTCAAATGATGGTAAAGAGATAACCTGACCATGTGCTTGTGTCTGTTGTCCCAACTCTTGTGATGGTGAGGAGGTGTTTGTCATCCAAGAACTTCTGTCTCCGGAACCTGTCATGATTAGTAGAAACAAGAAAAAAAATTGAGAATAATGTTCCTATGAACTACTAGGATGTGGTTGTAACGTGCTCACAGTAAAGCAAATATCAATATCTTACAAGTTCTTACCATGCGACAAGTGGTGACAGGCAACCAGCGGTGTCAAATAACTCCGAAGATTGTGTAAAGCGATTGCCAGGGGAACGTACGTATACACGGTGTAGAAATATGTGGAGCTGGGTTGGCTATATATGGTAGCAAAAGATTAGCGATAATCAATTCAAAGATGCAATGTTGAATAAACGCTCAACGACGGTACTGTGCTGGTCCGAGGCTAGACCGGACTAGAGATGCGAGCCGAGAACACTAATGAGGTCACAGCGTAGCACAACTAGCATCAATGAAGGATACTAAGTAGCTTTGGACAGCAAGTGATAGAGGCAAAGGTGTCCCGTCTTTTGATGAGATGATGGATTTCGCTTTGGTGGAAGTCGACTTTGACGATCCGACTACGAACGTGTGAGGACGTCGCGCCTTAGCAATCGCTAAACCAACTCTGAGAGGTTATTGACCACGCCGGAGCACGATCAACCTGACCACGAGGGTCTGTTTCCTGCGAGCAAACGAAGAACAAGCAAGAAACTGATATTGCAATCTGGATATTGCGAATATAAGATGAAAGCTTTATTGATCAAGGTGGGGTTCTGTGACGCCTTTGTTTGGTCGTTGAACACAAACAAAGTACGCGAAGTTGCAGCTATGGCGAACTTTAATCTAAACAAAACCCAAAGTCTAAACGGTGCCCTAAGGGCTGTATATATGGAGGAAGAGAGGGGGAATTTCGTGGCCCTTGGTGGAGGGGTCCCAAATCAACCCTATCACTTGTTTCCCCACACATACGGACTCTAAAAATAGCCTATACTAATGTATTTCGAAATTACATGGGCCTGGCCCAATAAAAAGGTGACGCAGCACCTATAATAGCCTCTGGACGAAATTTATGAAGTGGCATCTTGTATATTTCGTCCAAGGCTTCATACACTCGTTATGGTGGCTTCAAAGACCTGAAATCATCACTTGTAACTCCGTTCTTGTTCCCCTTGTGCATGCCCTCATCTCCATGCTTTCTCTTGCTCCAATGTTCATCCTTCTCCAAGCTAGGCCCTTCATTTGTAAGCAAAACAAATGTATCCAATTTAGGCAGCATCATATTCTTATGAACATTAGAATCATTACCAAAAACGAAAGTACCTGGTAATTTAGTTGGCGTGTGCGAGCTCTAGTAATTGGTCCAGTATGTATAGCAGCAGGGGCTGTGGGTGTAACAATGGTATTGATGTCCTCATCATCCTCCCCTTCTTGAAATGAAGTCGTCCTTGACGGAAGTTCATCTTCCTCACCCAAATAAGGCTTCAAATCTGCAATGTTAAAAGTGAGACTAACCCCAAAATCTGAAGGCAGCTCAAGTTTGTATGCATTATCATTTATTTTCTCTAACACCTTAATGGGACCGTCAGCACGTGGCATTAGCTTTGATTTGCACAAATTAGGAAATCTATCTTTATGCAAATGTAACCAAACAAGATCTCCAGGTGTAAACACAACATGTTTTCTACCCTTATCTCCAGCAAGTTTATATTTAGCATTCATACGCTCAATGTTTCCCTTAGTTAACTCATGCATTTTTAAAACCAATTCAGCATGTTGTTTAGCATCAAAATTAACCTTCTCCGAAGATGGAAGAGGCAACAAATCAATAGGTGCACGAGGTAGGAAACCATACACAACTTCAAAAGGGCACATATTAGTAGTAGAATGCAATGAACAATTATAAGCAAATTCAATATGAGGCAAGCATTCCTCCCACATTTTCTTATTATTCTTCAAAACAACCCTAAGCATAGTAGACAATGTTCTATTAAATACTTCAGTTTGTCCATCAGTTTGGGGGTGACAAGTAGTACTAAAAAGCAGTCTACTCCCCAACTTAGCCCATAAACATCTCCAAAAGTGGCTAAGAAATTTAGTATCACGATCTGAAACAATAGTATTTGGCACACCATGCAAGCGAATAATTTCATGAAGGAACAAATCAGCAACATTAACAGCATCATCGCTTTTATGACATGGTATAAAGTGTGCCATTTTCGAGAATCTATCCACGACAACAAATATGCTATCCCTCCCCTTCTTTGTTCGAGGTAAACCTAAAACAAAGTCCATAGATATATCCTCCCAAGGAACACTAGGTACAGGCAAAGGCATATATAAACCATGAGGATTGAGTCGTGACTTAGCTTTTTGACATGTAGTGCAGCGAGCAATAAAACGCTCAACATCCCGTCTCATCTTTGGCCAAAAGAAATGTGTAGCAAGTACGTCCTCCGTCTTCTTCACGCCAAAGTGTCCCATTAATCCTCCTCCACGCGCCTCCTGCAACAACAAAAGACAAACAGAGCTAGCTGGAATGCATAGCTTGTTAGCACGAAACACAAATCCATTGTTAACGACGAACTTGTTCCACATTCTTCCTTCTTTACAATTCTGCATTACATCTTTAAAATCAGAATCATGCACATATTGATCTTTGATGGTCTCCAAACCAAATATTTTGAAGTCAAGTTGTAAAAGCATAGTATAGCGAAAAGACAATACATCAGCAATAACATTTTCTTTTCCCTTCGTGTGTTTAATGACATAAGGGAAAGTCTCAATGAATTCAACCCATTTAGCATGTCTACGATTAAGTTTAGCTTGACTTTTAATATGTTTCAAAGATTCATGATCGGAATGTATAACAAATTCTTTGGGCCATAAATAATGTTGACATGTTTCTAAAGTCCGAACAAGAGCATATAATTCTTTATCATAAGTAGAATAATTCAGACTAGGCCCACTCAATTTTTCAGAAAAGTATGCAACAGGTTTGCCATCTTGTAATAACACACCTCCTAATCCAATTCCACTAGCATCACATTCAAGCTCAAAAGTCTTATTAAAATCAGGAAGTTGGAGTAAAGGAGCATGTGTCAACTTATCTTTCAATACCGTGAAGGCTTCTTCCTGTGCGGTACCCCAAAGAAAAGGCACATCTTTCTTTGTAAGCTCATTGAGAGGTGCAGCAATGGTGCTGAAATCTCTCACAAAACGCCTATAGAATCCAGTGAGGCCAAGAAAACTCCTCACTTGTGTGACCGTTTTGGGCTGCGGCCAACTCTCAATAGCGTTAATCTTGGCTTTATCAACTTCAATTTCCTGTGGAGTAACAACATAGCCAAGAAAAGATACTCGGTCGGTGCAAAAGGTGCACTTCCCAAGGTTACCAAACAAACGTGCATCACGTAGAGCAATAAAAACAGCACGTAAATGTTCCAAATGTTCTTCCAAAGGTCTGCTATAAATCAATATGTCATCAAAGTAAACAACCACAAATCGTCCAATGAAAGCACGTAAAACTTCGTTCATTAATCTCATAAAAGTACTAGGTGCATTAGTTAAACCAAAAGGCATGACTAACCACTCATATAATCCAAACTTAATTATAATTGCTGTTTTCCATTCATCTCCCAATTTCATACGAATTTGATGGTATCCACTACGCAAATCAACTTTGGAGAATATTGTAGAGCCACTCAATTCATCAAGCATATCATCTAGCCTAGGAATAGGATGACGATAATGAATAGTAATATTATTAATGCCTCTACAATCAACACACATACGTGATGTACCATCCTTTTTCGGCACTAGAATAATAGGAACAGCACAAGGACTAAGGGATTCGCCTATATAACCTTTGTCGAGAAGCTCTTGTACTTGATGCATAATCTCCTTCGTCTCCTCTGGATTGGTACGGTATGGCGCACGGTTTGGCAGTGAAGCACCGGTAATTAAGTCAATTTGATGCTCAATCCCTCGAATAGGCGGTAATCCCGGTGGCACGTCTTGTGGAAAGACGTCAGCGAACACCTGTAAAATGTTAGTGACAACAGGAGGCAAAGAGGAAGGCACGTCCTCGAATGAAAATAATGCCTCTTTGCACACAAAAGCATAGCAAACAGATTTGTTGAAATCTAGCTCATCAATATCAGATTTGGTGGCAAATAAACATGCACTTTTCAATTTAATTTCAGAAGCAACACTAGATGGTTTATTATTAGGCTTCATTTGTTGCTCAAATTCTTTTGCCACAATCTAATTTTCACTCTTATTCTTCTCCTATTTTGCTTTATTAGCTGATAGAGGCAAAGGTGTCCCGTCTTTCGATGAGAGGATGGATATCGCTTTGGTGGAAGTCGACTTTGACGATCCGACTACGAACGTGCGAGGACGTATAGCAATTGCTAAACCAACTCCGAGAGGTTATTGACCACGCCGGAGCATGATTAACCTGACCACGAGGGTCTGTTTCCTGCGAGCAAACGAAGAACAAGCAAGAAACTAAGATTGCAATCTGGATATTGCGAATATAAGATGAAAGCTTTATTGATCAAGGTGGGGTTCTGTGAGCCTTTGTCTGGTCGTTGAACACAAACGAAGTACGCGAAGTTGCAGCTATGGCGAACTTTTAATCTAAACAAAACCCAAAGTCTAAACGGTGCCCTAAGGGCTGTATATATGGAGGAAGAGAGGGGGAATTTCGTGGCCCTTGGTGGAGGGTCCGAAATCAACCCTATCACTTGTTTCCCCACACATACGGACTCTAAAATAGCCTATACTAATGTATTTCGAAATTACATGGGCCTGGCCCAATAAAAAGGTGACGCAGCACCTATAATAGCCTCTGGACGAAATTTATGAAGTGGCATCTTGTATATTTCGTCCAAGGCTTCATACACTCGTTATGGTGGCTTCAAAGACCTGAAATCATCACTCGTAACTCCGTTCTTGTTCCCCTTGTGCATGGCATCATCTCCATGCTTTCTCTTGCTCCAATGTTCATCCTTCTCCAAGCTAGGCCCTTCATTTGTAAGCAAAACAAATGTATCCAATTTAGGCAGCATCATATTCTCATGAACATTAGAATCATTACCAAGAAACGAAAGTACCTGATAATTTAATTGGCGTGCGCGAGCTCTAGTAATTGGTCCCGTATATGTAGCAGCAGGGGCTGTGGGTGTAACAATGGTATTGATGTCCTCATCATCCTCCCCTTCTTGAAATGAAGTCGTCCTCGACGGAAACTCATCTTCCTCACCCAAATAAGGCTTCAAATCTGCAATGTTAAAAGTGGGACTAACCCCAAAATCTGCAGGCAGCTCAAGTTTATATGCATTATCATTTATTTTCTCTAACACCTTAAAGGGACCATCAGCACGTGGCATTAGCTTTGATTTGCGCAAATCAGGAAATCTATCCTTACGCAAATGTAACCAAACAAGATCTCCAGGTGCAAACACAACATGTTTTCTACCCTTATCTTCAGCAAGTTTATATTTAGCATTCATACGCTCAATGTTTTCCTTAGTTAACTCATGCATTTTTAAAATCAATTCAGCACGTTGTTTAGCATCAAAATTAACCTTCTCCGAAGATGCAAGAGGCAACAAATCAATAGGTGCACGAGGTAGGAAACCATACACAACTTCAAAAGGGCACATCTTAGTAGTAGAATGCAATCAACGATTATAAGCAAATTCAATATGAGGCAAGCATTCCTCCCACATTTTGATGAGGACATGACTACCTTGGATATGACCAAAAATATTGCATATATGCATATTTGTCAGGTGATTTCTAGTGCAAACTATTCAATAATCTATTTATGTTATTCAAAACAAAAATACTTCACACACTTTTGTGTTTTGTCTAATTGCAGGTGTATGGGACATTTGTACAATCCACATATGAAGATAAGGAAGAAAGAGATGTTTATTTGCTGTCCAAAAAGTTCTCTCACGTCACTTTTGGCACAAGAGAAGATAGAGTCCAAGTCTCTCACGTTCTGGATTCAGATTCGGACTGCACAGACACACCTGACTCAAAACGCACACAAGTTTTTCATACGGACTCCGAATTGGGTGATTCTTTTTTTGTTGGAAACTAGATTTCGTGCACTTTCCAGCCCAATTGGAATCACCTTCAAATTCGTCCGGAGCGTTGAGTTGTGGATGAAACAATCTGATGCTGCAGCAGAATCCGAGTCAAACTACAAGTCCAAAGGTGTTACATCACCTCCACTTGGGCCCCTTGGCCTTGTACGACCTAGATTTAGTTTTAGACTGCCTTGGGACGTCCTCCCACCTCCTTGGCCTCCACCCCTTGCTCCTATATAAGTAGATCCATCTAGTAGCTTTTCCTTGGGATTTGTTTAGTTAAAAGTTAGCCATTGCAACTTCGTGTACTTCGTTTGTGTCCAACGACCAGACCAAGACCGCTTCCGGATCCCCACCATTATCAATACTTCATATATATTTGCAATATTCAGATTGCTTTATCATATTCTTGCTCGTTCTTCGATTGCTTGCAGGAATAGACCTTCGTGGTCAGGCTGACCGTGCTTCCAGTATTGTCAGTAACCTCAGGAGATTGGTTTAGCGATTGCTAAGGCGCAACGTCGTGCACGTTTGTAGTCGGATCGTCAAAGTCATCTCCACCAAATCGATAGTTATCATCTCATCGAAAGATCGGGACCCTCGCCTCTATCAAGTGGTATCAGTTTTCAGGTTGCTCGGTGAGAATTTCCAGTTTTCCTAGATTAGATTTATTTTCTTACCTATTGTCCAAGAAAAAGCCACACAAAAAAAAGTTAGATCTGTTCATCCTTTATCCAAGCCAGTCTGAGCCTTTGCAATTTTCTATTCATTGCTTGCATAGTTGAATTATCGGTTGCATCGTCGTGTAAGTTGCTGGTCTTAGCGTCTAGTTCCTTTAGAGTTTCGAGTTCTGTTCACATTAGTCACGCCGCCGCTGCATCATTATCCCTTCCGCTGTCCACCATCCCATCTATTAATTTCCACCACGTGCTATGCACTGTTCATTGTCATAATCATAGTTGAGGTCATTCACATCTTCGCCTGATCCAATCTGCATCTTATCTAGTTTGTCTTGAAAAAAAAGATAGAGAAAAAAAAGAGAAAAAAGGGAAAAAAAGAAAAAGAGAGAGAAGAAAAAGAAAAAAAAGCGTGAGAAAAAAAAAGAGAGAAGAAAAAAAATTGGATCTATCTAGAATCAATCTCGTACCTGAATTCGGATTGGAATCTGTTTTGCGCACTGTTAAGTAAAACAGGTGTATCTTCCTCATACGAAGTCAGTTTTGGCTCCGTGAGTACTCAAATTGAAGATAGCGACGAGCCGCATCTAAATAGTTGCAGAAGCTAGTTCAATATTTGACACCTCAGAATCGGCTTCTAAATAGGTCTTTTTGCCCTCCGAAGTTCGTGAACACAACTTGTTTCCATTTTTCAGGCCAGTTTTAGAATTCTTTGACTCCTCATATCAACTCGGAATTGAGTGATTCTTTTTGCATTGGAAAGCTTGAGTTAGTAGCATTCTTTGAAAGAATTTATCCGAAAATTGTCTCAAACTTTTCAAGAGGAAAGTTGGAGAGAGAGTTGTTGTATATCCTGCTTGGCAGTTGTTTTTCATCATTATCTTCACTGCCGTTGTGATCTTCACTTATATCTTGCTGTCAAGAGCTACTTAGTATCCTTCATTGATGCTAGTTGTGCTACGCCGTGACCTCATTAGTGTTCTAGGCTCGCGTCTCTAGTCCGGTCTAGCCTAGGACCAGCACAGTACCGTCGTTGAGCGTTTATTCAACATTGCATCTTTGAATTGATTATTGCTAATCTTTTGCTACCATATATAGCCAACCCAGCTCCACATATTTCTACACCGTGTATACGTACGCTCCCCTGGCAATCGCTTTACTCAATATTCGGAGTTACTTGACACCGCTGGTTGCCGATCACCGCCTGCTGCATGGTAAGAACTTGTAAGACATTGATATTTGCTTTACTGTGAGCGTTTTCCCACCACATCCTAGTAGTTATAGGAACATTATTTTCGGGTTTTGTTTCTTGTTCTACTAATCATGACAGGATCCAGAGTCAATTCATGGGCTTTGTCGATCGCGGGAGACGTGCCACCACCTTTGCAAATACCACAACCGTCACGAGAGGTGCACAAACATCCAAATGCACATGATCAGGTTAATGTATCTATACCACCATTTAATGGCCGTTTTAAACCTGCTTTATATATTGAATGGGAGTTCGACATAAAAAATATATTTGCTTCCCATAATTTCAATGAACATAAAAAGGTTAAGGTTGCGGTTGGTTCTTTCACTGGTTATGCTTTGGTTTGGTGGAGTGAATATTGTCGGTTACACCCTGATTATATACCTACTACTTGGGATGATTTGAAACTTGCCATGCGACATACTTTCGTCCCTGCTTATTATACTCGTGACATGATTAAGAAGTTGCAACACTTAAAACAAGGTAGTGAAACTGTAACAAAATATTATGATGATTTACAAACTACCTTGTTGCATTCCTCTTTAGAAGAAAGTGAAGATGATTTTATGAATAGATTTTGGGGAGGATTAAACCGTGATATTCAAGAGATACTAATTCATGAAGAGTGTTATCATATGGACCATTTGTTTCATCTTGCTTGCAAAGCTGAACAGGAAATAAAACGACGTGTTGGCCACGAGGAGAACAAGCGCACGGTGCACATTCCAAGAGTTGATATGATTGTTCCTTCAACTACTAAGCATACTATGACAACCACATCCGTTGTTGTCAGGACTACATCACCTCCACCATGTGACACATCGCCCCCGAGAGTGGCTACATCATCTGAGTTGATCATAAGAGGTAATGACAAAGGTACTGATCTTCCATCTCTACATGAGAATGATGAATGCCTTGTCAATTTGAATGCACCATCTGATGAGCTACCCACTACTTTGATCACACCACCTATTTTAGAGGACTACGTTGATAATTTGACTTTGCCATGTGATCAAACAACTGAAATACCAACAATTTTGAGTGCACCCATTGAATTAACTATTGATGCAAAAGAACCAATGTTTAATCATTTTGATATGACCTCTAATCTTGGTGATGATTCTGTGTTGAATGACTTATTGCATGCTTGCTTATTTAAGCATGTTGTAGCATGTAAATTTGATGCAAGTAAGGTTTATTCACCAATGTTGGGATGGTTTAATGATGAACATTGTCAATCTTTTGAAATGAATAAGAGCTTCACTTATATATGCAAACTGAGTTGCAATATTTTCATGCCTTCTACTTCTTGTGCTAATTTTTTGGCTTTAGATTTTATGAACTATGCAAGTTACTCATCTATTCATGTGTCATATATGCAAAAATCAAGGGAAGTAAAAATGGATGACATATACATATACAACATGTACACCTTGTCTCTTTTGTTAGCCACATTTCAGATTAAGCAACGCCGAGGACGGCTTTATTTTCAAGAAGGGGAGGATGATGAGGACATGACTACCTTGGATATGACCAAAAATATTGCATATATGCATATTTGTCAGGTGATTTCTAGTGCAAACTATTCAATAATCTATTTATGTTATTCAAAACAAAAATACTTCACACACTTTTGTGTTTTGTCTAATTGCAGGTGTATGGGACATTTGTACAATCCACATATGAAGATAAGGAAGAAAGAGATGTTTATTTGCTGTCCAAAAAGTTCTCTCACGTCACTTTTGGCACAAGAGAAGATAGAGTCCAAGTCTCTCACGTTCTGGATTCAGATTCGGACTGCACAGACACACCTGACTCAAAACGCACACAAGTTTTTCATACGGACTCCGAATTGGGTGATTCTTTTTTTGTTGGAAACTAGATTTCGTGCACTTTCCAACCCAATTGGAATCACCTTCAAATTCGTTCGGAGCGTTGAGTTGTGGATGAAACAATCTGATGCTGCAGCAGAATCTGAGTCAAACTACAAGTCCAAAGGTGTTACATCACCTCCACTTGGGCCCCTTGGCCTTGTACGACCTAGATTTAGTTTTAGGCTGCATTGGGACGTCCTCCCACCTCCTTGGCCTCCACCCCTTGCTCCTATATAAGTAGATCCATCTAGTAGCTTTTCCTTGGGATTTGTTTAGTTAAAAGTTAGCCATTGCAACTTCGTGTACTTCGTTTGTGTCCAACGACCAGACCAAGACCGCTTCCGGATCCCCACCATTATCAATACTTCATATATATTTGCAATATTCAGATTGCTTTATCATATTCTTGCTCGTTCTTCGATTGCTTGCAGGAATAGACCTTCGTGGTCAGGCTGACCGTGCTTCCAGTATTGTCAGTAACCTCAAGAGATTGGTTTAGCGATTGCTAAGGCGCAACGTCGTGCACGTTTGTAGTCGGATTGTCAAAGTCATCTCCACCAAATCGATAGTTATCATCTCATCGAAAGATCGGGACCCTCGCCTCTATCACATTTTCTTATTATTCTTCAAAACAGCCCTAAGCATAGTAGACAACGTTCTATTGACTACTTCAGTTTGTCCATCAGTTTGGGGTGACAAGTAGTACTAAAAAGCAGTTTAGTCCCCAACTTAGCCCATAAACATCTCCAAAAGTGGCTAAGAAATTTAGTATCACGATCTGAAACAATAGTATTTGGCACACCATGCAAGCGAATAATTTCACGAAAGAACAAATCAGCAACATTAACAGCATCATCGCTTTTATGACATGGTATAAAGTGTGCCATTTTCAAGAATCTATCCACGACAACAAATATGCTATCCCTCCCCTTCTTTGCGAGGTGATGAGGACATGACTACCTTGGATATGACAAAAAATATTGCATATATGCATATTTGTCAGGTGATTTCTAGTGCAAACTATTCAATAATCTATTTGTGTTATCCAGAACAAAAATACTTCACACACTTTTGTGTTTTGTCTAATTGTAGATGTATGGGACATTTGTACAATCCACATATGAAGATAAGGAAGAAAGAGATGTTTATTTGCTGTCCAAAAAGTTCTCTCACGTCACTTTTGGCCCAAGAGAAGATAGAGTCCAAGTCTCTGACGTTCTGGATTCAGATTCGGACTGCACAGACATACCTGACTCAAAACGCACACAAGTTTTTCATACGGACTCCGAATTGGGTGATTCTTTTTTGTTGGAAACTAGATTTCATGCACTTTCCAACCCAATTGGAATCACCTTCAAATTCGTTCGGAGCGTTGAGTTGTGGACGAAACAATCTGATGCTGCAGCAGAATCCGAGTCAAACTACAAGTCCAAAGGTGTTACATCACCTCCACTTGGGCCCATTGGCCTTGTACGACCTAGATTTAGTTTTAGGCTGCCTTGGGACGTCCTCCCACCTCCTTGGCCGCCACCCCTTGTTCCTATATAAGTAGATCCATCTAGTAGCTTTTCCTTGGGATTTGTTTAGTTAAAAGTTAGCCAGTGCAACTTCGTGTACTTCGTTTGTGTCCAACGACCAGACCAAGACCGCTTACGGATCCCCACCATTATCAATACTTCATATATATTCGCAATATTCAGATTGCTTTATCATATTCTTGCTCGTTCTTCGATTGCTTGCAGGAATAGACCTTCGTGGTCAGGTTGATCGTGCTCCAGCGTGGTCAATAACCTCTCGGAGTTGGTTTAGCGATTGCTAAGGCGCAACGTCGTGCATGTTTGTAGTCGGATCGTCAAAGTCGTCTCCACCAAATCGATACTTATCATCTCATCGAAAGATCGGGACACCCTCGCCTCTATCAAGTGGTATCAGTTTTCAGGTTGCTCGGTGAGAATTTCCAGTTTTCCTAGATTAGATTTATTTTCTTACCTATTGTCCAAGAAAAAGCCACAAAAAAGAGTTAGATCTATTCATCCTTGGTCCAAGCCAGTCTGAGCCTTTGCAATTTTCTTTTCATTGTTTGCATTATTGAATTATCGGTTGCATCGTCGTGTCGAGTTGCTGGTCTTAGTGTCTAGTTCCTTTAGAGTTTCGAGTTCTGTTCACATTAGTCACGCAGCCGCTGCATCATTATCCCATCCGCTGTCCACCATCCCATCCACCAATTTCCACCGTGTGCTACGCACTGTTTATTGTCATAATCATAGTTGAGGTCACTCACATCTTCGCCTGATCGAATCTGTATCTTATCTAGTTTGTCTTGGAAAGAGGGAGAAAAAGAAGATAAAGAAAAAAAGAGAAAAAAGGAAAAAAAAAGAGAGAAGAAAAAAAAATTGGATCTATCTAGAATCAATCTCGTACCTGAATTCGGATTGGAATCTGTTTTGCGCACTGTTCAGTAAAACAGGTGTATCTTCCTCATACGAAGTCCGTTTTGGCTCCGTGAGTACTCAAATTGAAGCTAGCAGCGAGCCGCATCTAAATAGTTGCAGAAGCTAGTTCAATATTTGACACCTAAAAATCGGCTTCTAAATAGGTCTTTTTGCATGATAGAGGCAAAGGTGTCCCGTCTTTCGATGAGATGGTGGATTTCGCTTTGGTGGAAGTCGACTTTGACGATCCGACTACGAACGTGCGAGGACGTCGCGCCTTAGCAATCGCTAAACCAACTCCGAGAGGTTATTGACCACGCCGGAGCACGATCAACCTGACCACGAGGGTCTGTTTCCTGCGAGCAAACGAAGAACAAGCAAGAAACTGAGATTGCAATCTGGATATTGCGAATATAAGATGAAAGCTTTATTGATCAAGGTGGGGTTCTGTGACGCCTTTGTCTGGTCGTTGAACACAAACGAAGTACGCGAAGTTGCAGCTATGGCGAACTTTTAATCTAAACAAAACCCAAAGTCTAAACGATGCCCTAAGGGCTGTATATATGGAGGAAGAGGGGGGAATTTCGTGGCCCTTGGTGGACGGGTCCGAAATCAACCCTATCTCTTGTTTCCCCACACATACGGACTCTAAAAATAGCCTATACTTATGTATTTCGAAATTACATGGGCCTGGCCCAATAATAAGGTGACGCAGCACCTAAAATAGCCTCGGGACGAAATTTATGAAGTGGCATCTTGTATATTTCGTCCAAGGCTTCATGCACCCATTATGGTGGCTTCAAAGTCCTGAAATCATCACTTGTAACTCCGTTCTTGTTTTCCTTGCGCATGCCATCATCTCCATGCTTGTTCTTGCTCCAATGTTCATCCTTCTCCAAGCTAGGCCCTTCATTTGTAAGAAAAACAAATGTATCCAATTTAGGCAGCATCATATTCTCATGAACATTAGAATCATTACCAAGAAACGAAAGTACCTGGTAATTTAGTTGGCGTGCACGAGCTCTAGTAATTGGTCCAGTATGTATGGCAGCAGGGGCTGTGGGTGTAACAATTGTATTGATGTCCTCATCATTGATCTTTGATGGTCTCCAAACCAAATATTTTGAAGTCAAGTTGTGAAAGCATAGTATAGCGACGAGACAATGCATCAGCAATAACATTTTCTTTTCCCTTCTTGTGTTTAATGACATAAGGGAAAGTCTCAATGAATTCAACCCATTTAGCATGTCTACGATTCAGTTTAGCTTGACTTTTAATATGTTTCAAAGATTCATGATCAGAATGTATAACAAATTCTTTGGGCCATAAATAATGTTGCCATGTTTCTAAAGTCCGAACAAGAGCATATAATTCTTTATCATAAGTAGAATAATTCAGACTAGGCCCACTCAATTTTTCAGAAAAGTATGCAACAGGTTTGCCATCTTGTAATAACACACCTCCTAATCCAATTCCACTAGCATCACATTCAAGCTCAAAAGTCTTATTAAAATCAGGAAGTTGGAGTAAAGGAGCATGTGTCAACTTATCTTTCAATACCGTGAAGGCTTCTTCCTGTGCGGTACCCCAAAGAAAAGTCACATCTTTCTTTGTAAGCTCATTGAGAGGTGCAGCAATGGTGCTGAAATCTCTCACAAAACGCCTATAGAATCCGGGCCAAGAAAACTCCTCACTTGTGTGACCGTTTTGGGCTGCGGCCAACTCTCAATAGCTTCAATCTTGGCTTTATCAACTTCAATTCCCTGTGGAGTAACAACATAGCCAAGAAAAGATACTCGGTCGGTGCAAAAGGTGCACTTCCCAAGGTTACCAAACAAACGTGCATCACGTAGAGCAATAAAAACATCACGTAAATGTTTCAAATGTTCTTCCAAAGATCTGCTATAAATCAATATGTCATCAAAGTAAACTACCACAAATCGTCCAATGAAAGCACGTAAAACTTCGTTCATTAATCTCATGAAAGTACTAGGTGCATTAGTTAACCCAAAAGGCATGACTAACCACTCATATAATCCAAACTTAGTTTTAAATGCTGTTTTCCATTCATCTCCCAATTTCATACGAATTTGATGGTAGCCACTACGCAAATCAACTTTGGAGAATATTGTAGAGCCACTCAATTCCTCAAGCATATCATCTAGCCTAGGAATAGGATGACGATAACGAATAGTAATATTATTAATGCCTCTACAATCAACACACATACGTGATGTACCATCCTTTTTCGGCACTAGAATAATAGGAACAGCACAAGGACTAAGGGATTCGCGTATATAACCTTTGTCGAGAAGCTCTTGTACTTGACGCATAATCTCCTTCATCTCCTCTGGATTGGTACGGTATGGTGCACGGTTTGGCAGTGAAGCACCGGGAATTAAGTCAATTTGATGCTCAATCCCTCGAATAGGCGGTAATCCCGGTGGCACGTCTTGTGGAAAGACGTCAGCGAACTCCTGCAAAATGTTAGTGACAGCAGGAGGCAAAGAGGAAGGCACGTCCTCGAATGAAAATAATGCCTCTTTGCACACAAAAGCATAGCAAACAGATTTGCTGAAATCTAGCTCATCAACATCAGATTTGGTGGCAAATAAACATGCACTTTTCAATTTAATTTCAGAAGCAACACTAGATGGTTTATTATTAGGCTTCATTTGTTGCTCAAATTCTTTTGCCACAATCTGATTTTCACTCTTATTCGTCTCCTGTTTTGCTTTATTAGCTCTATTAATATCATCTTTCAAAATGGAATCAGGAGTCATAGGAAGCAAAGTAATATTTTTATCCTTATGAACAAGAGTATAGTGATTGTTTCTACCATGGTGTACAGAATTTTTATCAAATTGCCATGGTCTACCAAGTAATAAGGAACATGCTTGCATAGGTACCACATCACAATCAACATAATCAGCATATGTAGAGATACTAAAATGCACACGAACAGTACGTGTTACCTTAACCTTGCCGCTGTTGTTGAACCATTGGATGTAGTAAGGATGTGGATGTGGTCTTGTGGTGAGAGAAAGCTTCTTGATAGAGGCAAAGGTGTCCCGTCTTTCGATGAGATAGTGGATTTCGCTTTGGTGGAAGTCGACTTTGACGATCCGACTACGAACGTGCGAGGACGTCGCGCCTTAGCAATCGCTAAACCAACTCCGAGAGGTTATTGACCACGCCGGAGCACGATCAACCTGACCACGAGGGTCTGTTTCCTGCGAGCAAACGAAGAACAAGCAAGAAACTGAGATTGCAATCTGGATATTGCGAATATAAGATGAAAGCTTTATTGATCAAGGTGGGGTTCTGTGACGCCTTTGTCTGGTCGTTGAACACAAACGAAGTACGCGAAGTTGCAGCTATGGCGAACTTTTAATCTAAACAAAACCCAAAGTCTAAACGATGCCCTAAGGGCTGTATATATGGAGGAAGAGGGGGGAATTTCGTGGCCCTTGGTGGAGGGGTCCGAAATCAACCCTATCTCTTGTTTCCCCACACATACGGACTCTAAAAATAGCCTATACTGATGTATTTCGAAATTACATGGGCCTGGCCCAATAATAAGGTGACGCAGCACCTAAAATAGCCTCGGTACGAAATTTATGAAGTGGCATCTTGTATATTTCGTCCAAGGCTTCATGCACCCATTATGGTGGCTTCAAAGTCCTGAAATCATCACTTGTAACTGCGTTCTTGTTCCCCTTGCGCATGCCATCATCTCCATGCTTGTTCTTGCTCCAATGTTCATCCTTCTCCAAGCTAGGCCCTTCATTTGTAAGCAAAACAAATGTATCCAATTTAGGCAGCATCATATTCTCATGAACATTAGAATCATTACCAAGAAACGAAAGTACCTGGTAATTTAGTTGGCGTGCACGAGCTCTAGTAATTGGTCCAGTATGTATAGCAGCAGGGGCTGTGGGTGTAACAATTGTATTGATGTCCTCATCATCCTCCCCTTCTTGAAATGAAGTCGTCCTCGACGGAAGTTCATCTTCCTCACCCAAATAAGGCTTCAAATCTGCAATGTTAAAAGTGGGACTAACCCCAAAATCTGCAGGCAGCTCAAGTTTATATGCATTATCATTTATTTTCTCTAACACCTTAAAGGGACCATCAGCACGTGGCATTAACTTTGATTTGCGCAAATTAGGAAATCTATCCTTACGCAAATGTAACCAAACAAGATCTCCAGGTGCAAACACAACATGTTTTCTACCCTTATCTCCAGCAAGTTTATATTTAGCATTCATACGCTCAATGTTTTCCTTAGTTAACTCATGCATTTTTAAAATCAATTCAGCATGTTGTTTAGCATCAAAATTAACCTTCTCCGAAGATGGAAGAGGCAACAAATCAATAGGTGCACGTGGTAGGAAACCATACACAACTTCAAAAGGGCACATCTTAGTAGTAGAATGCAATGAACGATTATAAGCAAATTCAATATGAGGCAAGCATTCCTCCCACATTTTCTTATTATTCTTCAAAACAGCCCTAAGCATAGTAGACAACGTTCTATTGACTACTTCAGTTTGTCCATCAGTTTGGGGGTGACAAGTAGTACTAAAAAGCAGTTTAGTCCCCAACTTAGCCCATAAACATCTCCAAAAGTGGCTAAGAAATTTAGTATCACGATCTGAAACAATAGTATTGGGCACACCATGCAAGCGAATAATTTCACGAAAGAACAAATCAGCAACATTAACAGCATCATCGCTTTTATGACATGGTATAAAGTGTGCCATTTTCGAGAATCTATCCACGACAACAAATATGCTATCCCTCCCCTTCTTTGTTCGAGGTAAACCTAAAACAAAGTCCATAGATATATCCTCCCAAGGAACACTAGGTACAGGCAAAGGCATATATAAACCATGAGGATTGAGTCGTGACTTAGCTTTTTGACATGTAGTGCATTGAGCAATAAAACGCTCAACATCCCGTCTCATCTTTGGCCAAAAGAAATGTGTAGCAAGTACGTCCTCCGTCTTCTTCACGCCAAAGTGTCCCATTAATCCTCCTCCATGCGCCTCCTGCAACAACAAAAGACGAACGGAGCTAGCTGGAATGCATAGCTTGTTAGCACGAAACACAAATCCATCGTTAACGACAAACTTGTTCCACATTCTTCCTTCTTTACAATTCTGCATTACATCTTTAAAATCAGCATCATGCACATATTGATCTTTGATGGTCTCTAAACCAAATATTTTGAAGTCAAGTTGTGAAAGCATAGTATAGCAACGAGACAATGCATCAGCAATAACATTTTCTTTTCCCTTCTTGTGTTTAATGACATAAGGGAAAGTCTCAATGAATTCAACCCATTTAGCATGTCTACGATTCAGTTTAGCTTGACTTTTAATATGTTTCAAAGATTCATGATCAGAATGTATAACAAATTCTTTGGGCCATAAATAATGTTGCCATGTTTCTAAAGTCCAAACAAGAGCATATAATTCTTTATCATAAGTAGAATAATTCAGACTAGGCCCACTCAATTTTTCAGAAAAGTATGCAACAGGTTTGCCATCTTGTAATAACACACCTCCTAATCCAATTCCACTAGCATCACATTCAAGCTCAAAAGTCTTATTAAAATCAGGAAGTTGGAGTAAAGGAGCATGTGTCAACTTATCTTTCAATACCGTGAAGGCTTCTTCCTGTGCAGTACCCCAAAGAAAAGGCACATCTTTCTTTGTAAGCTCATTGAGAGGTGCAGCAATGGTGCTGAAATCTCTCACAAAACGCCTATAGAATCCAGCGAGGCCAAGAAAACTCCTCACTTGTGTGACCGTTTTGGGCTGCGCCAACTCTCAATAGCTTCAATCTTGGCTTTATCAACTTCAATTCCCTGTGGAGTAACAACATAGCCAAGAAAAGATACTCGGTCGGTGCAAAAGGTGCACTTCCCAAAGTTACCAAACAAACGTGCATCACGTAGAGCAATAAAAACAGCACGTAAATGTTCCAAATGTTCTTCCAAAGATCTGCTATAAATCAATATGTCATCAAAGTAAACTACCACAAATCGTCCAATGAAAGCACGTAAAACTTCGTTCATTAATCTCATGAAAGTACTAGGTGCATTAGTTAACCCAAAAGGCATGACTAACCACTCATATAATCCAAACTTAGTTTTAAATGCTGTTTTCCATTCATCTCCCAATTTCATACGAATTTGATGGTAGCCACTACGCAAATCAACTTTGGAGAATATTGTAGAGCCACTCAATTCATCAAGCATATCATCTAGCCTAGGAATAGGATGACGATAACGAATAGTAATATTATTAATGCCTCTACAATCAACACACATACGTGATGTACCATCCTTTTTGGGCACTAGAATAATAGGAACAGCACAAGGACTAAGGGATTCGCGTATATAACCTTTGTCGAGAAGCTCTTGTACTTGACGCATAATCTCCTTCGTCTCCTCTGGATTGGTACGGTATGGTGCACGGTTTGGCAGTGAAGCACCGGGAATTAAGTCAATCTGATGCTCAATCCCTCGAATAGGCGGTAATCCCGGTGGCACGTCTTGTGGAAAAACGTCAGCGAACTCCTGCAAAATGTTAGTGACAGCAGGAGGCAAAGAGGAAGGCACGTCCTCGAATGAAAATAATGCTTCTTTGCACACAAAAGCATAGCAAACAGATTTGCTGAAATCTAGCTCATCAATATCAGATTTGGTGGCAAATAAACATGCACTTTTCAATTTAATTTCAGAAGCAACACTAGATGGTTTATTATTAGGCTTCATTTGTTGCTCAAATTCTTTTGCCACAATCTGATTTTCACTCTTACTCTTCTCCTGTTGTGCTTTATTAGCTCTATTAATATCATCTTTCAAAATCGAATCAGGAGTCATAGGAAGCAAAGTAATATTTTTATCCTTATGAACAAGAGTATAGTGATTGCTTCTACCATGGTGTACAGAATTTTTATCAAATTGCCATGGTCTACCAAGTAATAAGGAACATGCTTGCATAGGTACCACATCACAATCAACATAATCAGCATATGTAGAGATACTAAAATGCACACGAACAGTACGTGTTACCTTAACCTTGCCGCTGTTGTTGAACCATTGGATGTAGTAAGGATGTGGATGTGGTCTTGTGGTGAGAGAAAGCTTCTCCACCATCTCCATGCTAGCCAAGTTGTTGCAGCTCCCTCCGTCTATTATGACGCGCACAGAACGTTCCTTCACAACTCCCTTGGTATGGAACAAATTGTGCCTCTGATTTTGCTCAGCTTGTGTGACCTGCACACTCAAAACACGTTGAGCAACTAAACATTCATACCTGTCAGCGTCTTCAGGAGCCATGTATTGCGTCTCGTGATCAGAATCATCTCCACCATGTTCTTCACGTGTAATAAGAGCCAATGTCTCCTCATCATAGTCACTAGCGGACTCATATCCACCATCCGCGGTAGCAATCATCACACGCGGAGATTTGCATTCCCTCGCATAATGACCTCCTCCCTTACAACGACGACAAATAATATCACTTGTGTGCCCTGTTGATGCCATGGAAGAAGAAGAACGCTGTGCAGGCCCCGCAGGTGCGCTCTTGGCAGATAATGGTGGCTGTTCCTGTTTTCTTGTATCACGATTGTAGGAGGCACCTGATTGAGGTGCTGGTGCAGTTGAAGTAGAAGATGCACGCGGCCTCCATGAGGAAGGTCGGCCTGCAGAAAAGTTAGTTCGCGCCAATGCTTGTCGATCCTGCACTTCACGTTCAGCTTTACAAGCAAGATGGAATAAACGAGTGATATTAGTATACTCCTTATAGTCTAGAATGGTCTGAATCTCTCTATTTAATCCACCCAGAAAACGTGCAAGCATAGCTTCATTCTCCTCAACAATACCACATCGAATCATGCCAGTTTGTAATTCCTGATAATATTCTTCTACAGAATTTTTCCCTTGTCTTAAACGCTGCAATTTTTGAAGCAATTCACGTTGATAATATGGTGGAACCCAACGCGTAGGCATAGCAGTTTTCAAAGCAGCCCAAGTAGTTGGAATAGGATATAATCTACAATGTTCAGACCACCATACACATGCAAAACTAGTGAAAGCACAAACAGCAGCAGCAACTCGTCTCTCCTCAGGATATTGTAAACATGTAAATCGTTGTTCAGTTTCTAACTCCCAAGTAAGATATATATCAGGAACATATCTACCCTCAAATGGTGGAATATTCAATTTCAGTTTAGGAATATGGACATCATCTCGTACCTGAGGTGGTGGTGCAGGCCTACCATTACGAATATATACCTGAGGTCGACCTGCTGGTGGTGGTGCTGGTGGCTGCTCGTAGATCTGATTTTGATCAACCTCATCCTCATAATCGCCCGCATACTCATCATCCTCCTGGGTACCAGCAGGAGCAGTAGCAGGAGCCAAAGAAACACCAACAGCAGTAACAGCGGCACCAGAATTTTGTCCTGGCACAATAGGAACACGCTGTGCTCGTCCATACTGATTCGGAAGGGGGCGTAGTTGTTGTTGTTGCAGAGGTGCGACAGGTGCAGCCGGTGGTGGAAGACGCGCAAGCAGTTCATTAAATCTGTTATCGAGCTTTGTTTCGAACGTCTTCTCAAGGCCAGTGATCTTCTCCATGGCCTCTTCAAAATTGTTCAGCACATCTTGTACCTGTTCAGTCATCATTTGCTGAAACTTATCATGAAGCTCCTTGTTCGATAAGTTCTCCCAATCAATCTCGTCGGCTTGTGATCCTGGCATGGTTAGCAGCAATAGAAACACACAAGAATATGATCCTACAGACTACTAAGAAGTGGTGGTGGTGTATCACAAATTCGTCAAGCAAATCTCAAATTCTTACCAGTTCTTACCCAGCAGCAGGCGGTGATCGGCAACCGTTGTAGTCAAAAACTCTCAAAGCTTGGATAGAGCGATTACCAGGGAGAGTCAAACACACGACGTAGATGTATGTGGAGCTGGGAAGGCTTATAGTATGGTAGCAAAAAGGGTCAGCAATAATCAATTCAGAGATGCAAAGTTGAATAAACGCTCACGACGGTACTGTGCTGGTCCTAGGCAAGACTGTGCTAGAGACGCGAGCCTAGAACACCAACAAAATCACGGCGCGACACGTAAACAAGGGACAAGCACACTCTGAATTTTTTTTTCGCTCTTTTTTTTTTTGCGCTCTTTTTTTTTGCGCTGCTTTTTTTTTGCGAAAAATCACTATAATGGCGAGTGTCTCAAAACTCTTCCTAGGTCAAACTGACAGGATGGGCACGAAATTTTTTTTTTCGACCAAATTTTTTTTTTCGACTGCCCGGACCCAAAAACTTGAAACAGGTCAAAAAAAACTTCCTATAATGGCACCTGTCTCAAAACACTCAGAAACACCTAAAAATAGGATAGCCAGAAATTTTTTTGAAAAATGCGTTTTCGAAAAATTTTGGGCCTAAACGGAGCGTGGCTACCCGACTCTTTTTTTTCTCTATCTTTTTTTTTCTTTCCAAGACAAACTAGATAAGATGCAGATTGGATCAGGCGAAGATGTGAATGACCTCAACTATGATTATGACAATGAACAGTGCGTAGCACGTGGTGGAAATTAATAGATGGGATGGTGGACAGCGGAAGGAATAATGATGCAGCAGCGGCGTGACTAATGTGAACAGAACTCGAAACTCTAAAGGAACTAGACGCTAAGACCAGCAACTGATGAGGACATGACTACCTTGGATATGACCAAAAATATTGCATATATGCATATTTGTCAGGTGATTTCTAGTGCAAACTATTCAATAATCTATTTATGTTATCCAGAACAAAAATACTTCACACGCTTTTGTGTTTTGTCTAATTGCAGGTGTATGGGACATTTGTACAATCCACATATTAAGATAAGGAAGAAAGAGATGTTTATTTGCTGTCCAAAAAGTTCTCTCACGTCACTTTTGGCCCAAGAGAAGATGGAGTCCAAGTCTCTCACGTTCTGGATTCAGATTCGGACTGCACAGACATACCTGACTCAAAACGCACACAAGTTTTTCATACGGACTCCGAATTGGGTGATTCTTTTTTTGTTGGAAACTAGATTTCGTGCACTTTCCAACCCAATTGGAATCACCTTCAAATTCGTCCGGAGCGTTGAGTTGTGGATGAAACAATCTGATGCTGCAGCAGAATCCGAGTCAAACTACAAGTCTAAAGGTGTTACATCACCTCCACTTGGGTCCATTGGCCTTGTACGACCTAGATTTAGTTTTAGGCTGCCTTGGGACGTCCTCCCACCTCCTTGGCCGCCACCCCTTGCTCCTATATAAGTAGATCCATCTAGTAGCTTTTACTTGGGATTTGTTTAGTTAAAAGTTAGCCATTGCAACTTCGTGTACTTCGTTTGTGTCCAACGACCAGACCAAGACCGCTTACGGATCCCCACCTTTATCAATACTTCATATATACTCGCAATATTCAGATTGCTTTTATCATATTCTTGCTTGTTCTTCGATTGCTTGCAGGAATAGACCTTCGTGGTCAGGTTGATTGTGCTCTAGCGTGGTCAATAACCTCTCGGAGTTGGTTTAGCGATTGCTAAGGCGCAACGTCGTGCACGTTTGTAGTCGGATCGTCAAAGTCATCTTCACCAAATCGATAGTTATCATCTCATCGAAAGATCGGGACACCCCGCCTCTATCAAGTGGTATCAGTTTTCAGGTTGCTCGGTGAGAATTTCCAGTTTTTCCTAGATTAGATTTATTTTCTTACCTATTGTCCAAGAAAAAGCCACAAAACAAAAGTTAGATCCATTCATCCTTGGTCCAAGCCAGTTTGAGCCTTTGCAATTTTCTTTTCATTGCTTGCATAGTTGAATTATCGGTTGCATCGTCATGTCGAGTTGCTGGTCTTAGTGTCTAGTTCCTTTAGAGTTTCGAGTTCTGTTCACATTAGTCACGCAGCCGCTGCATCATTATTCCATCCGCTGTCCACCATCCCATCCACCAATTTCCACCACGTGCTACGCACTGTTTATTGTCATAATCATAGTTGAGGTCACTCACATCTTCGCCAGATCGAATCTGCATCTTATCTAGTTTGTCTTGGAAAGAGGGAGAAAAAGAAGATAAAGAAAAAAAAGAGAGAAAAAAGGAAAGAAAAAAAAAGAAAAAGAGGAAGAAAAAGAAAAAAAAAGCATGAGAAAAAAAAGAGAGAAGAAAAAAAATTGGATCTCTCTAGAATCAATCTCGTACCTGAATTCGGATTGGAATCTGTTTTGCGCACTGTTCAGTAAAACAGGTGTATCTTCCTCATACGAAGTCCGTTTTGGCTCCGTGAGTACTCAAATTGAAGATAGCGACGAGCCGCATCTAAATAGTTGCAGAAGTTAGTTCAATATTTGACACCTCAAAATCGGCTTCTAAATAGGTCTTTTTGCCCTCCAAAGTTCGTGAACACAGCTTGTTCCAATTTTTCAGGCCAGTTTTAGAATTCTTTGACTCCTCATATCAACTCGGAATTGAGTGATTCTTTTTGCATTGGAAAGCTTGAGTTAGTAGCATTCTTTGAAAGAATTTATCAAAAAATTGTCTCAAACTTTTCAAGAGGGAAGTTGAAGAGAGAGTTGTTGTATATCCTGCTTGGCAGTTGTTTTTCATCTTTATCTTCACTGCCGTTGTGATCTTCACTTATATCTTGCTGTCAAGAGCTACTTAGTATCCTTCATTGATGCTAGTTGTGCTACGCCGTGACCTTATTAGTGTTCTAGGCTCGCGTCTCTAGTCCGGTCTAGCCTAGGACCAGCACAGTACCGTCGTTGAGCGTTTATTCAACATTGCATCTTTGAATTGATTATTGCTAATCTTTTGCTACCATATATAGCCAACCCAGCTCCACATATTTCTACACCGTGTATACGTACGCTCCCCTGGCAATCGCTTTACTCAATATTCGGAGTTACTTGACACCGCTGGTTGCCGATCACCGCCTGCTGCATGGTAAGAACTTGTAAGACATTGATATTTGCTTTACTGTGAGCGTTTTACCACCACATCCTAGTAGTTATAGGAACATTATTTTTGGGTTTTGTTTCTTGTTCTACTAATCATGACAGGATCCAGAGTCAATTCATAGGCTTTGTCGATCGCGGGAGACGTGCCACCACCTTTACAAATATCACAACCGTCACGAGAGGTGCACAAACATCCAAATGCACATGATCAGGTTAATGTATCTATACCACCATTTAATGGCCGTTTTAAACCTGCTTTATATATTGAATGGGAGTTCGACATAAAAAATATATTTGCTTCCCATAATTTCGATGAACATAAAAAGGTTAAGGTTGCGGTTGGTTCTTTCACTGGTTATGCTTTGGTTTGGTGGAGTGAATATTGTCGGTTACACCCTGAATATATACCTACTACTTGGGATGATTTGAAACTTGCCATGCGACATACTTTCGTCCCTGCTTATTATACTCGTGACATGATTAAGAAGTTGCAACACTTAAAACAAGGTAGTGAAACTGTAACAAAATATTATGATGATTTACAAACTACCTTGTTGCATTCCTCTTTAGAAGAAAGTGAAGATGATTTTATGGATAGATTTTGGGGAGGATTAAACCGTGATATTCAAGAGATACTAATTCATGAAGAGTGTTATCCTATGGACCATTTGTTTCATCTTGCTTGCAAAGCTGAACAGGAAATAAAACGACGTGTTGGCCACGAGGAGAACAAGCGCACGGTGCACATTCCAAGAGTTGATATGATTGTTCCTTCAACTACTAGGCATACTATGACAACCACATCCGTTGTTGTCAGGACTACATCACCTCCACCATGTGACACATCGCCCCCGAGAGTGGCTACATCATCTGAGTTGATCATAAGAGGTAATGACAAAGGTACTGATCTTCCATCTCTACATGAGAATGATGAATGCCTTGTAGATTTGAATGCACCATCTGATGAGCTACCCACTACTTTGATCACACCACCTATTTTAGAGGACTACGTTGATAATTTGACTTTGCCATGTGATCAAACAACTGAAATACCAACAATTTTGAGTGCACCCATTGAATTAACTATTGATGCAAAAGAACCAATGTTTAATCATTTTGATATGACCTCTAATCTTGGTGATGATTCTGTGTTGAATGACTTATTGCATGTTTGCTTATTTAAGCATGTTGTAGCATGTAAATTTGATGCAAGTAAGGTTTATTCACCAATGTTGGGATGGTTTAATGATGAACATTGTCAATCTTTTGAAATGAATAAGAGCTTCACTTATATGTGCAAACTGAGTTGCAATATTTTCATGCCTTCTACTTCTTGTGCTAATTTTTTGGCTTTAGATTTTATGAACTATGGAAGTTACTCATCTATTCATGTGTCATATATGCAAAAATCAAGGGAAGTAAAAATGGATGACATATACATATACAACATGTACACCTTGTCTCTTTTGTTAGCCACATTTCAGATTAAGCAACGCCGAAGACGGCTTTATTTTCAAGAAGGGGAGGATGATGAGGACATGACTACCTTGGATATGACCAAAAATATTGCATATATGCATATTTGTCAGGTGATTTCTAGTGCAAACTATTCAATAATCTATTTATGTTATCCAGAACAAAAATACTTCACACACTTTTGTGTTTTGTCTAATTGCAGGTGTATGGGACATTTGTACAATCCACATATGAAGATAAGGAAGAAAGAGATGTTTATTTGCTGTCCAAAAAGTTCTCTCACGTCACTTTTGGCCCAAGAGAAGATAGAGTCCAAGTCTCTCACGTTCTGGATTCAGATTCGGACTGCACAGACATACCTGACTCAAAACGCACACAAGTTTTTCATACGGACTCCGAATTGGGTGATTCTTTTTTTGTTGGAAACTAGATTTCGTGCACTTTCCAACCCAATTGGAAGCACCTTCAAATTCGTCCGGAGCGTTGAGTTGTGGACGAAACAATCTGATGCTGCAGCAGAATCCGAGTCAAACTACAAGTCCAAAGGTGTTACATCACCTCCACTTGGGCCCATTGGCCTTGTACGACCTAGATTTAGTTTTAGGCTGCCTTGGGACGTCCTCCCACCTCCTTGGCCGCCACCCCTTGCTCCTATATAAGTAGATCCATCTAGTAGCTTTTCCTTGGGATTTGTTTAGTTAAAAGTTAGCCATTGCAACTTCGTGTGCTTCGTTTGTGTCCAACGACCAGACCAAGACCGCTTCTGGATCACCACCTTTGCAAATACCACAACCATCACGAGAGGTGCACAAACATCCAAATGCACATGATCAGGTTAATGTATCTATACCACCATTTAATGGCCGTTTTAAACCTGCTTTATATATTGAATGGGAGTTCGACATAAAAAATATATTTGCTTCCCATAATTTCGATGAACATAAAAAGGTTAAGGTTGCGGTTGGTTCTTTCACTGGTTATGCTTTGGTTTGGTGGAGTGAATATTGTCGGTTACACCCTGATTATATACCTACTACTTGGGATGATTTGAAACTTGCCATGCGACATACTTTCGTCCCTGCTTATTATACTCGTGACATGATTAAGAAGTTGCAACACTTAAAACAAGGTAGTGAAACTGTAACAAAATATTATGATGATTTACAAACTACCTTGTTGCATTCCTCTTTAGAAGAAAGTGAAGATGATTTTATGGATAGATTTTGGGAAGGATTAAACCGTGATATTCAAGAGATACTAATTCATGAAGAGTGTTATCCTATGGACCATTTGTTTCATCTTGCTTGCAAAGCTGAACAGGAAATAAAACGACGTGTTGGCCACGAGGAGAACAAGCGCACGGTGCACATTCCAAGAGTTGATATGATTGTTCCTTCAACTACTAGGCATACTATGACAACCATATCCGTTGTTGTCAGGACTACATCACCTTCACCATGTGACACATCGCCCCCGAGAGTGGCTACATCATCTGAGTTGATCATAAGAGGTAATGACAAAGGTACTGATCTTCCATCTCTACATGAGAATGATGAATGCCTTGTCAATTTGAATGCACCATCTGATGAGCTACCCACTACTTTGATCACACCACCTATTTTAGAGGACTACGTTGATAATTTGACTTTGCCATGTGATCAAACAACTGAAATACCAACAATTTTGAGTGCACCCATTGAATTAACTATTGATGCAAAAGAACCAATGTTTAATCACTTTGATATGACCTCTAATCTTGGTGATGATTCTGTGTTGAATGACTTATTGCATGTTTGCTTATTTAAGCATGTTGTAGCATGTAAATTTGATGCAAGTAAGGTTTATTCACCAATGTTGGGATGGTTTAATGATGAACATTGTCAATCTTTTGAAATGAATAAGAGCTTCACTTATATGTGCAAACTGAGTTGCAATATTTTCATGCCTTATACTTCTTGTGCTAATTTTTTGGCTTTAGATTTTATGAACTATGCAAGTTACTCATCTATTCATGTGTCATATATGCAAAAATCAAGGGAAGTAAAAATGGATGACATATACATATACAACATGTACACCTTGTCTCTTTTGTTAGCCACATTTCAGATTAAGCAACGCCGAGGACGGCTTTATTTTCAAGAAGGGGAGGATGATGAGGACATGACTACCTTGGATATGACCAAAAATATTGCATATATGCATATTTGTCAGGTGATTTCTAGTGCAAACTATTCAATAATCTATTTATGTTATCCAGAACAAAAATACTTCACACGCTTTTGTGTTTTGTCTAATTGCAGGTGTATGGGACATTTGTACAATCCACATATGAAGATAAGGAAGAAAGAGATGTTTATTTGTTGTCCAAAAAGTTCTCTCACGTCACTTTTGGCCCAAGAGAAGATGGAGTCCAAGTCTCTCACGTTCTGGATTCAGATTCGGACTGCACAGACATACCTGACTCAAAACGCACACAAGTTTTTCATACGGACTCCGAATTGGGTGATTCTTCTTTTGTTGGAAACTAGATTTCGTGCACTTTCCAACCCAATTGGAATCACCTTCAAATTCGTCCGGAGCGTTGAGTTGTGGACGAAACAATCTGATGCTGCAGCAGAATCCGAGTCAAACTACAAGTCCAAAGGTGTTACATCACCTCCACTTGGGCCCATTGGCCTTGTATGACCTAGATTTAGTTTTAGGCTGCCTTGGGACGTCCTCCCACCTCCTTGGCCGCCACCCCTTGCTCCTATATAAGTAGATCCATTTAGTAGCTTTTACTTGGGATTTGTTTAGTTAAAAGTTAGCCATTGCAACTTCGTGTACTTCGTTTGTGTCCAACGACCAGACCAAGACCGCTTACGGATCCCCACCTTTATCAATACTTCATATATACTCGCAATATTCAGATTGCTTTTATCATATTCTTGCTTGTTCTTCGATTGCTTGCAGGAATAGACCTTCGTGGTCAGGTTGATTGTGCTCCAGCGTGGTCAATAACCTCTCGGAGTTGGTTTAGCGATTGCTAAGGCGCAACGTCGTGCACGTTTGTAGTCGGATCGTCAAAGTCATCTTCACCAAATCGATAGTTATCATCTCATCGAAAGATCAGGACACCCCGCCTCTATCAAGTGGTATCAGTTTTCAGGTTGCTCGGTGAGAATTTCCAGTTTTTCCTAGATTAGATTTATTTTCTTACCTATTGTCCAAGAAAAAGCCACAAAACAAAAGTTAGATCCATTCATCCTTGGTCCAAGCCAGTCTGAGCCTTTGCAATTTTCTTTTCATTGCTTGCATAGTTGAATTATCGGTTGCATCGTCGTGTCGAGTTGCTGGTCTTAGTGTCTAGTTCCTTTAGAGTTTCGAGTTCTGTTCACATTAGTCACGCAGCCGCTGCATCATTATTCCATCCGCTGTCCACCATCCCATCCACCAATTTCCACCACGTGCTACGCACTGTTTATTGTCATAATCATAGTTGAGGTCACTCACATCTTCGCCAGATCGAATCTGCATCTTATCTAGTTTGTCTTGGAAAGAGGGAGAAAAAGAAGATAAAGAAAAAAAAGAGAGAAAAAAGGAAAGAAAAAAAAAGAAAAAGAGGAAGAAGAAAAAGAAAAAAAAAGCATGAGAAAAAAAAGAGAGAATAAAAAAAATTGGATCTCTCTAGAATCAATCTCGTACCTGAATTCGGATTGGAATCTGTTTTGCGCACTGTTCAGTAAAACAGGTGTATCTTCCTCATACGAAGTCCGTTTTGGCTCCGTGAGTACTCAAATTGAAGATAGCGACGAGCCGCATCTAAATAGTTGCAGAAGTTAGTTCAATATTTGACACCTCAAAATCGGCTTCTAAATAGGTCTTTTTGCCCTCCAAAGTTCGTGAACACAGCTTGTTCCAATTTTTCAGGCCAGTTTTAGAATTCTTTGACTCCTCATATCAACTCGGAATTGAGTGATTCTTTTTGCATTGGAAAGCTTGAGTTAGTAGCATTCTTTGAAAGAATTTATCAAAAAATTGTCTCAAACTTTTCAAGAGGGAAGTTGAAGAGACAGTTGTTGTATATCCTGCTTGGCAGTTGTTTTTCATCTTTATCTTCGTGTACTTCGTTTGTGTCCAACGACCAGACCAAGACCGCTTACGGATCCCCACCATTATCAATACTTCATATATATTCGCAATATTCAGATTGCTTTATCATATTCTTGCTCGTTCTTCGATTGCTTGCAGGAATAGACCTTCGTGGTCAGGTTGATCGTGCTCCAGCGTGGTCAATAACCTCTCGGAGTTGGTTTAGCGATTGCTAAGGCGCAACGTCGTGCACGTTTGTAGTCGGATCGTCAAAGTCGTCTCCACCAAATCGATACTTATCATCTCATCGAAAGATCGGGACACCCTCGCCTCTATCACGAGGTAAACCTAAAACAAAGTCCATAGATATATCCTCCCAAGGAACACTAGGTACAGGCAAAGGCATATATAAACCATGAGGATCGAGTCGTGACTTAGCTTTTTGACATGTAGTGCAGCGAGCAATAAAACGCTCAACATCCCGTCTCATCTTTGGCCAAAAGAAATGTGTAGCAAGTACATCCTCCGTCTTCTTCACGCCAAAGTGTCCCATTAATCCTCCTCCATGCGCCTCCTGCAACAACAAAAGACGAACGGAGCTAGCTGGAATGCATAGCTTGTTGGCACGAAACACAAATCCATCGTTAACGATAAACTTGTTCCACATTCTTCCTTCTTTACAATTCTGCATTACATCTTTAAAATCAGCATCATGCACATATTAATCTTTGATGGTCTCCAAACCAAATATTTTGAAGTCAAGTTGTGAAAGCATAGTATAGCGACGAGACAATGCATCAGCAATAACATTTTCTTTTCCCTTCTTGTGTTTAATGACATAAGGGAAAGTCTCAATGAATTCAACCCATTTAGCATGTCTACGATTCAGTTTAGCTTGACTTTTAATATGTTTCAAAGATTCATGATCAGAATGTATAACAAATTCTTTGGGCCATAAATAATGTTGCCATGTTTCTAAAGTCCGAATAAGAGCATATAATTCTTTATCATAAGTAGAATAATTCAGACTAGGCCCACTCAATTTTTCAGAAAAGTATGCAACAGGTTTGCCATCTTGTAATAACACACCTCATAATCCAATTCCACTAGCATCACATTCAAGCTCAAAAGTCTTATTAAAATCAGGAAGTTGGAGTAAAGGAGCATGTGTCAACTTATCTTTCAATACCGAGAAGGCTTCTTCCTGTGCGGTACCTGATGAGAACATGACTACCTTGGATATGACCAAAAATATTGCATATATGCATATTTGTCAGGTGATTTCTAGTGCAAACTATTCAATAATCTATTTATGTTATCCAGAACAAAAATACTTCACACACTTTTGTGTTTTGTCTAATTGCAGGTGTATGGGACATTTGTACAATCCACATATGAAGATAAGGAAGAAAGAGATGTTTATTTGCTGTCCAAAAAGTTCTCTCACGTCACTTTTGGCCCAAGAGAAGATAGAGTCCAAGTCTCTCACGTTCTGGATTCAGATTCGGACTGCACAGACACACCTGACTCAAAACGCACACAAGTTTTTCATACGGACTCCGAATTGGGTGATTCTTTTTTTGTTGGAAACTAGATTTCGTGCACTTTCCAGCCCAATTGGAATCACCTTCAAATTCGTCCGGAGCGTTGAGTTGTGGATGAAACAATCTGATGCTGCAGCAGAATCCGAGTCAAACTACAAGTCCAAAGGTGTTACATCACCTCCACTTGGGCCCCTTGGCCTTGTACGACCTAGATTTAGTTTTAGGCTGCCTTGGAACGTCCTCCCACCTCCTTGGCCTCCACCCCTTGTGATAGAGGCGAGGGTCCCGATCTTTCGATGAGATGATGGATATCGCTTTGGTGGAAGTCGACTTTGACGATCCGACTACGAACGTGCGAGGACGTCGCGCCTTAGCAATCGCTAAACCAACTCCGAGAGGTTATTGACCACGCCGGAGCACGATCAACCTGACCACGAAGGTCTGTTTCCTGCGAGCAAACGAAGAACAAGCAAGAAACTAAGATTGCAATCTGGATATTGCGAATATAAGATGAAAGCTTTATTGATCAAGGTGGGGTTCTGTGACGACTTTGTCTGGTCGTTGAACACAAACGAAGTACGCGAAGTTGCAGCTATGGCGAACTTTTAATCTAAACAAAACCCAAAGTCTAAACGATGCCCTAAGGGCTGTATATATGGAGGAAGAGGGGGGGAATTTCGTGGCCCTTGGTGGAGGGGTCCGAAATCAACCCTATCTCTTGTTTCCCCACACATACGGACTCTAAAAATAGCCTATACTTATGTATTTCGAAATTACATGGGCCTGGCCCAATAATAAGGTGACGCAGCACCTAAAATAGCCTCGGGACGAAATTTATGAAGTGGCGTCTTGTATATTTCGTCCAAGGCTTCATGCACCCATTATGGTGGCTTCAACGTCCTGAAATCATCACTTGTAACTCCGTTCTTGTTTCCCTTGCGCATGCCATCATCTCCATGCTTGTTCTTGCTCCAATGTTCATCCTTCTCCAAGCTAGGCCCTTCATTTGTAAGCAAAACAAATGTATCCAATTTAGGCAGCATCATATTCTCATGAACATTAGAATCATTACCAAGAAACGAAAGTACCTGGTAATTTAGTTGGCGTGCACGAGCTCTAGTAATTGGTCCAGTATGTATAGCAGCAGGGGCTGTGGGTGTAACAATTGTATTGATGTCCTCATCATCCTCCCCTTCTTGAAATGAAGTCGTCCTCGACGGAAGTTCATCTTCCTCACCCAAATAAGGCTTCAAATCTGCAATGTTAAAAGTGGGACTAACCCCAAAATTTGCAGGCAACTCCAGTTTATATGCATTATCATTTATTTTCTCTAACACCTTAAAGGGACCATCAGCACGTGGCATTAACTTTGATTTGCGCAAATCAGGAAATCTATCCTTACGCAAATGTAACCAAACAAGATCTCCAGGTGCAAACACAACATGTTTTCTACCCTTATCTCCAGCAAGTTTATACTTAGCTTTCATGCGCTCAATGTTTTCCTTAGTTAACTCATGCATTTTTAAAATCAATTCAGCACGTTGTTTAGCATCAAAATTAACCTTCTCCGAAGATGGAAGAGGCAACAAATCAATAGGTGCACGAGGTAGGAAACCATACACAACTTCAAAAGGGCACTTCTTAGTAGTAGAATGCATTGAACGATTATAAGCAAATTCAATATGAGGCAAGCATAGTAGACAACGTTCTATTGACTACTTCAGTTTGTCCATCAGTTTGGGGGTGACAAGTAGTACTAAAAAGCAGTTTAGTCCCCAACTTAGCCCATAAACATCTCCAAAAGTGGCTAAGAAATTTAGTATCACGATCTGAAACAATAGTATTTGGCACACCATGCAAGCGAATAATTTCACGAAAGAACAAATCAGCAACATTAACAGCATCATCGCTTTTATGACATGGTATAAAGTGTGCCATTTTCGAGAATCTATCCACGACAACAAATATGCTATCCCTCCCCTTCTTTGTTCGAGGTAAACCTAAAACAAAGTCCATAGATATATCCTCCCAAGGAACACTAGGTACAGGCAAAGGCATATATAAACCATGAGGATTGAGTCGTGACTTAGCTTTTTGACATGTAGTGCACCGAGCAATAAAACGCTCAACATCCCGTCTCATCTTTGGCCAAAAGAAATGTGTAGCAAGTACGTCCTCCGTCTTCTTCACGCCAAAGTGTCCCATTAATCCTCCTCCATGCGCCTCCTGCAACAACAAAAGACGAACGGAGCTAGCTGGAATGCATAGCTTGTTAGCACGAAACACAAATCCATCGTTAACGACGAACTTGTTCCACATTCTTCCTTCTTTACAATTCTGCATTACATCTTTAAAATCAGCATCATGCACATATTGATCTTTGATGGTCTCCAAACCAAATATTTTGAAGTCAAGTTGTGAAAGCATTGTATAGCGGCGAGACAATGCATCAGCAATAACATTTTCTTTTCCCTTCTTGTGTTTAATGACATAAGGAAAAGTCTCAATGAATTCAACCCATTTAGCATGTCTACGATTCAATTTAGCTAGACTTTTAATATGTTTCAAGGATTCATGATCAGAATGTATAACAAATTCTTTGGGCCATAAATAATGTTGCCATGTTTCTAAAGTCCGAACAAGAGCATATAATTCTTTATCATAAGTAGAATAATTCAGACTAGGCCCACTCAATTTTTCAGAAAAGTATGCAACAGGTTTGCCATCTTGTAATAACACACCGCCTAATCCAATTCCACTAGCATCACATTGAAGCTCAAAAGTCTTATTAAAATCAGGAAGTTGGAGTAAAGGAGCATGTGTCAACTTATCTTTCAATACCGAGAAGGCTTCTTCCTGTGCGGTACCCCAAAGAAAAGGCACATCTTTCTTTGTAAGCTCATTGAGAGGTGCAACAATGGTGCTGAAATCTCTCACAAAACGCCTATAGAATCCAGCGAGGCCAAGAAAACTCCTCACTTGTGTGACCGTTTTGGGTTGCGGCCAACTCTCAATAGCTTCAATCTTGGCTTTATCAACTTCAATTCCCTGTGGAGTAACAACATAGCCAAGAAAAGATACTCGGTCGGTGCAAAAGGTGCACTTCCCAAGGTTACCAAACAAACTTGCATCACGTAGAGCAATAAAAACAGCACGTAAATGTTCCAAATGTTCTTCCAAAGATCTGCTATAAATCAATATGTCATCAAAGTAAACTACCACAAATCGTCCAATGAAAGCACGTAAAACTTCGTTCATTAATCTCATGAAAGTACTAGGTGCATTAGTTAACCCAAAAGGCATGACTAACCACTCATATAATCCAAACTTAGTTTTAAATGCTTTTTTCCATTCATCTCCCAATTTCATACGAATTTGATGGTAGCCACTACGCAAATCAACTTTGGAGAATATTGTAGAGCCACTCAATTCATCAAGCATATCATCTAGCCTAGGAATAGGATGACGATAACGAATAGTAATATTATTAATGCCTCTACAATCAACACACATACGTGATGTACCATCCTTTTTCGGCACTAGAATAATAGGAACGGCACAAGGACTAAGGGATTCGCGTATATAACCTTTGTCGAGAAGCTCTTGTACTTGACGCATAATCTCCTTCGTCTCCTCTGGATTGGTACGGTATGGTGCACGGTTTGGCAGTGAAGCACCGGGAATTAAGTCAATCTGATGCTCAATCCCTCGAATAGGCGGTAATCCCGGTGGCACGTCTTGTGGAAAAACGTCAGCGAACTCCTGCAAAATGTTAGTGACAGCAGGAGGCAAAGAGTGATAGAGGCAAAGGTGTCCCGTCTTTCGATGAGATGATGGATTTCGCTTTGGTGGAAGTCGACTTTGACGATCCGACTACGAACGTGCGAGGACGTCGCGCCTTAGCAATCGCTAAACCAACTCCGAGAGGTTATTGACCATGCCGGAGCACGATCAACCTGACCACGAGGGTCTGTTTCCTGCGAGCAAACGAAGAACAAGCAAGAAACTGAGATTGCAATCTGGATATTGCGAATATAAGATGAAAGCTTTATTGATCAAGGTGGGGTTCTGTGACGCCTTTGTCTGGTCGTTGAACACAAACGAAGTACGCGAAGTTGCAGCTATGGCGAACTTTTAATCTAAACAAAACCCAAAGTCTAAACGATGCCCTAAGGGCTGTATATATGGAGGAAGAGGGGGGAATTTCGTGGCCCTTGGTGGAGGGGTCCGAAATCAACCCTATCTCTTGTTTCCCCACACATACGGACTCTAAAAATAGCCTATACTTATGTATTTCGAAATTACATGGGCCTGGCCCAATAATAAGGTGACGCAGCACCTAAAATAGCCTCGGGACGAAATTTATGAAGTGGCATCTTGTATATTTCGTCCAAGGCTTCATGCACCCATTATGGTGGCTTCAAAGTCCTGAAATCATCACTTGTAACGACATTCTTGTTCTTGCTCCAATGTTCATCCTTCTCCAAGCTAGGCCCTTCATTTGTAAGCAAAACAAATGTATCCAATTTAGGCAGCATCATATTCTCATGAACATTAGAATCATTACCAAGAAACGAAAGTACCTGGTAATTTAGTTGGCGTGCACGAGCTCTAGTAATTGGTCCAGTATGTATAGCAGCAGGGGATGTGGGTGTAACAATTGTATTGATGTCCTCATCATCCTCCCCTTCTTGAAATGAAGTCGTCCTCGACGGAAGTTCATCTTCCTCACCCAAATAAGGCTTCAAATCTGCAATGTTAAAAGTGGGACTAACCCCCAAATCTGCAGGCAGCTCAAGTTTATATGCATTATCATTTATTTTCTCTAACACCTTAAAGGGACCATCAGCACGTGGCATTAACTTTGATTTGCGCAAATCAGGAAATCTATCCTTACGCAAATGTAACCAAACAAGATCTCCAGGTGCAAACACAACATGTTTTCTACCCTTATCTCCAGCAAGTTTATATTTAGCATTCATGCGCTCAATGTTTTCCTTAGTTAACTCATGCATTTTTAAAATCAATTCAGCACGTTGTTTAGCATCAAAATTAACCTTCTCCGAAGATGGAAGAGACAACAAATCAATAGGTGCACGAGGTAGGAAACCATACACAACTTCAAAAGGGCACATCTTAGTAGTAGAATGCAATGAACGATTATAAGCAAATTCAATATGAGGCAAGCATTCCTCCCACATTTTCTTATTATTCTTCAAAACAGCCCTAAGCATAGTAGACAACGTTCTATTGACTACTTCAGTTTGTCCATCAGTTTGGGGGTGACAAGTAGTACTAAAAAGCAGTTTAGTCCCCAACTTAGCCCATAAACATCTCCAAAAGTGGCTAAGAAATTTAGTATCACGATCTGAAACAATAGTATTTGGCACACCATGCAAGCGAATAATTTCACGAAAGAACAAATCAGCAACATTAACAGCATCATCGCTTTTATGACATGGTATAAAGTGTGCTATTTTCGAGAATCTATCCACGACAACAAATATGCTATCCCTCCCCTTCTTTGTTCGAGGTAAACCTAAAACAAAGTCCATAGATATATCCTCCCAAGGAACACTAGGTACAGGCAAAGGCATATATAAACCATGAGGATTGAGTCGTGACTTAGCTTTTTGACATGTAGTGCACCGAGCAATAAAACGCTCAACATCCCGTCTCATCTTTGGCCAAAAGAAATGTGTAGCAAGTACGTCCTCCGTCTTCTTCACGCCAAAGTGTCCCATTAATCCTCCTCCATGCGCCTCCTGCAACAACAAAAGACGAACGGAGCTAGCTGGAATGCATAGCTTGTTAGCACGAAACACAAATCCATCGTTAACAACAAACTTGTTCCACATTCTTCCTTCTTTACAATTCTGCATTACATCTTTAAAATCAGCATCATGCACATATTGATCTTTGATGGTCTCCAAACCAAATATTTTGAAGTCAAGTTGGGAAAGCATAGTATAGCGACGAGACAATGCATCAGCAATAACATTTTCTTTTCCCTTCTTGTGTTTAATGACATAAGGGAAAGTCTCAATGAATTCAACCCATTTAGCATGTCTACGATTCAGTTTAGCTTGACTTTTAATATGTTTCAAAGATTCATGATCAGAATGTATAACAAATTCTTTGGGCCATAAATAATGTTGCCATGTTTCTAAAGTCCGAACAAGAGCATATAATTCTTTATCATAAGTAGAATAATTCAGACTAGGCCCACTCAATTTTTCAGAAAAGTATGCAACAGGTTTGCCATCTTGTAATAACACACCTCCTAATCCAATTCCACTAGCATCACATTCAAGCTCAAAAGTCTTATTAAAATCAGGAAGTTGGAGTAAAGGAGCATGTGTCAACTTATCTTTCAATACCGTGAAGGCTTCTTCCTGTGCGGTACCCCAAAGAAAAGGCACATCTTTCTTTGTAAGCTCATTGAGAGGTGCAGCAATGGTGCTGAAATCTCTCACAAAACGCCTATAGAATCCAGGGAGGCCAAGAAAACTCCTCACTTGTGTGACCGTTTTGGGTTGCGGCCAACTCTCAATAGCTTCAATCTTGGCTTTATCAACTTCAATTCCCTGTGGAGTAACAACATAGCCAAGAAAAGATACTCGGTCGGTGCAAAAGGTGCACTTCCCAAGGTTACCAAACAAACGTGCATCACGTAGAGCAATAAAAACAGCACGTAAATGTTCCAAATGTTCTTCCAAAGATCTGCTATAAATCAATATGTCATCAAAGTAAACTACCACAAATCATCCAATGAAAGCACGTAAAACTTCGTTCATTAATCTCATGAAAGTACTAGGTGCATTAGTTAACCCAAAAGGCATGACTAACCACTCATATAATCCAAACTTAGTTTTTGAATGCTGTTTTCCATTCATCTCCCAATTTCATACGAATTTGATGGTATCCACTACGTAAATCAACTTTGGAGAATATTGTAGAGCCACTCAATTCATCAAGCATATCATCTAGCCTAGGAATAGGATGACGATAACGAATAGTAATATTATTAATGCCTCTACAATCAACACACATACGTGATGTACCATCCTTTTTCGGCACTAGAATAATAGGAACAGCACAAGGACTAAGGGATTCGCGTATATAACCTTTGTCGAGAAGCTCTTGTACTTGACGCATAATCTCCTTCGTCTCCTCTGGATTGGTACGGTATGGTGCACGGTTTGGCAGTGAAGCACCGGGAATTAAGTCAATCTGATGCTCAATCCCTCGAATAGGCGGTAATCCCGGTGGCACGTCTTGTGGAAAGACGTCAGCGAACTCCTGCAAAATGTCAGTGACAGCAGGAGGCAAAGAGGAAGGCACGTCCTCGAATGAAAATAATGCCTCTTTGCACACAAATGCATAGCAAACAGATTTGCTGAAATCTAGCTCATCAATATCAGATTTGGTGGCAAATAAACATGCACTTTTCAATTTAATTTCAGAAGCAACACTAGATGGTTTATTATTAGGCTTCATTTGTTGCTCAAATTCTTTTGCCACAATCTGATTTTCACTCTTATTCGTCTCCTGTTTTGCTTTATTAGCTCTATTAACATCATCTTTCAAAATGGAATCAGGAGTCATAGGAAGCAAAGTAATATTTTTATCCTTATGAACAAGAGTATAGTGATTGTTTCTACCATGGTGTACAGATTTTTTATCAAATTGCCATGGTCTACCAAGTAATAAGGAATATGCTTGCATAGGTACCACATCACAATCAACATAATCAGCATATGTAGAGATACTAAAATGCACACGAACAGTACGTGTTACCTTAACCTTGCCGCTGTTGTTGAACCATTGGATGTAGTAAGGATGTGGATGTGGTCTTGTGGTGAGAGAAAGCTTCTCCACCATCTCCATGCTAGCCAAGTTGTTGCAGCTCCCTCCGTCTATGATGACGCGCACAGAACGTTCCTTCACAACTCCCTTGGTATGGAACAAATTGTGCCTCTGATTTTGCTCAGCTTGTGTGATCTGCACACTCAAAACACGATGAGCAACTAAACATTCATACCTGTCAGCGTCTTCAGGAGCCATGTATTGCGTCTCATGATCAGAATCATCTCCACCATGTTATTCACGTGTAATAAGAGCCAAAGTCTCCTCATCATAGTCACTAGCGGACTCATATCCACCATCCGCGGTAGCAATCATCACACGCGGAGATTTGCATTCTCTCGCATAATGACCTCCTCCCTTACAACGACGACAAATAATATCACTTGTGTGCCCTGTTGATGCTATGGAAGAAGAAGAACGCTGTGCAGGCCCCGCAGGTGCGCTCTTGGCAGATAATGGTGGTTGTGCCTGTTTTCTTGTATCACGGCTGGAGGTGGCACCGGATGGAGGTGCTGGTGCAGTTGAAGTAGAAGATGCACGTGGTGTCCATGATGAAGGCCGGCCTGCAGAAAAGTTAGTTCGCCCCAATGCTTGTCGATCCTGCACTTCACGTTCAGCTTTACAAGCAAGATGGAATAAACAAGTGATATTAGTATACTCCTTATAGTCTAGAATGGTCTGAATCTCTCTATTTAATCCACCCAGAAAACATGCAAGCATAGCTTCATTCTCCTCAACAATACCACATCTAATCATGCCAGTTTGTAATTCCTGATAATATTCTTCTACAGAATTTTTCCCTTGTCTTAAATGCTGCAATTTTTGAAGCAATTCACGTTGATAATATGGTGGAACCCAACGCGTATGCATAGCAGTTTTCAAAGCAGCCCAAGTAGTTGGAATAGGATATAATCTACAATGTTCAGACCACTATACACATGCAAAACTAGTGAAAGCACAAACAGCAGCAGCAACTCGTCTCTCCTCAGGATATTGTAAACATGTAAATCGTTGTTCAGTTTCTAACTCCCAAGTAAGATATATATCAGGAACATATCTACCCTCAAATGGTGGAATATTCAATTTCAGTTTAGGAATATGGACATCATCTCGTACCTGAGGTGGTGGTGCAGGCCTACCATTACGAATATATACCTGAGGTCGACCTGCTGGTGGTGGTACAGGTGGCTGCACGTAGTGCTGATTTTGATCAACCTCATCCTCATAATCTCCCACATAATCATCCTCCTCCGCATCAGCAGAAGGAGCCACAGAAGTATCAATAGCAGCACCAACAGTTTGGCCAAACGCAAGAGGAACACGGCTTGCTCGGCGGAGGTCTGTTTCGCGACATGGAGGTAGTCGTTGTTGTTGTTGTTGGAGAGGTGCGTTAGGTGCAGCGGGTGGTGGTGGTGGAAGACGCGCGAGCAATTCATTAAACTTGTTATCGAGCTTTGTTTCGAACGTCTTCTCAAGGCCAGTGATCTTCTCCATGGCCTCTTCAAAATTGTTCAACACATCTTGCACCTGTTCAGTCATCATTTGCTGAAACTTATCATGAAGCTCCTTGTTCGATAAATTCTCCCAGTCAATCTCGTCGGCTTGTGATCCTGGCATGGTTAGCAGCAATAGAAACACACAAGAATATGATCCTACAGACTACGAACAAGTGGTGGTGGTGGGTGTCACAAATCCGTCAAGCAAAACTCAAATTCTTACCAGTTCTTACCCAGCAACAGGCGGTGATCAGCAACCGTTGTAGTCAAACTCTCAAAGCTTGGATAGAGCGATTACCAGGGAGAGTCAAACGCACGACGAGATGTATGTGGAGCTGGGAAGGCTTATAATATGGTAGCAAAAAGGGTCAGCAATAATCAATTCAGAGATGCAAAGTTGAATAAACGCTCAACGACGGTACTGTGGTGGTCTTAGGCTAGACTGTGCTAGAGACGCGAGCCTAGAACACCAACAAAATCACGGCGCGGCACGTAAACAAGGGAGGAGCACACTCTGAATTTTTTTTTCTCTTTTTTTTTGCACTTTTTTTCCTCTTTTTTTTTTGCTCCGCAACAAATTTTTTTCGAAAAAGTCTACAAAAGGTCTAAAAACTGCCTAGCCAGAATTTTCCAGACTTAGTTTTTTTTTTGAAATTGGAACTATTTTTCTTCTCTGGATGGCTTGGAAGTTGGGGAGTCCTTCTCTGTCACGACTCGGAGTATCGCGTGATCTGGAAATCGAGAACAATGCAACAATTACTGGACTCGGACTAGGACTGGTGGCGGAGATGAATCTGGTGGAACACGGACAGGTGGCGGATATATGTTGCAGGTGAACTCGGATTGGCGTGATGGCGGCGGATATGTGGTGGCGTATATGGATTCGGATTGGCGGTGAATATGTGGTGGTGGTATATGGCAACAGCGACGATGATGATGCGGTGGTGATATATGGCAGCGGCGACGTGACAACCTGTGAATAGAACTCGAAACTCTAAAAGACTAGACGCTAAGACCAGCAACTGGACACGACGATGCAACCGCAAATTCAACAAAGCAAATACAGAAAAGATTATGCAAGGCTCAGATTGGTTCGGATGGGATGAACTAACCCTAATTTTTTTTGGCTTTTTCGTGGACTATAGGTATGAAGAACAGACTCGATCGAAACTACGAAAAAACTGTAAAATCTCACCGAGCAACCTAGAAATCTGATACCACTTGATAGAGGCAAAGGTGTCCCGTCATTCGATGAGATGATGGATATCGCTTTGGTGGAAGTCGACTTTGACGATCCGACTACGAACGTGCGAGGACGTCGCGCCTTAGCAATCGCTAAACCAACTCCGAGAGGTTATTGACCACGCCGGAGCACGATCAACCTGACCACGAGGGTCTATTTCCTGCGAGCAAACGAAGAACAAGCAAGAAACTAAGATTGCAATCTGGATATTGCGAATATAAGATGAAAGCTTTATTGATCAAGGTGGGGTTCTGTGACGCCTTTGTCTGGTCGTTGAACACAAACGAAGTACGCAAAGTTGCAGCTATGGCGAGCTTTTAATCTAAACAAAACCCAAAGTCTAAACGGTGCCCTAAGGGCTGTATATATGGAGGAAGAGAGGGGGAATTTCGTGGCCCTTGGTGGAGGGTCCGAAATCAACCCTATCTCTTGTTTCCCCACACATACGGACTCTAAAAATAGCCTATACTTATGTATTTTGAAATTACATGGGCCTGGCCCAATAAAAAGGTGACGCAGCACCTATAATAGCCTCGGGACGAAATTTATGAAGTGGCATCTTGTATATTTCGTCCAAGGCTTCATGCACCCATTATGGTGGCTTCAAAGTCCTGAAATCATCACTTGTAACTCCGTTCTTGTTCCCCTTGCGCATGGCATCATCTCCATGCTTGTTCTTGCTCCAATGTTCATCCTTCTCCAAGCTAAGCCCTTCATTTGTAAGCAAAACAAATGTATCCAATTTAGGCAGCATCATATTCTCATGAACATTAGAATCATTACCAAGAAACGAAAGTATCTGATAATTTAATTGGCGTGCGCGAGCTCTAGTAATTGGTCCCGTATATGTAGCAGTAGGGGCTGTGGGTGTAACAATGGTATTGATGTCCTCATCGTTAGCTCTATTAATATCATCTTTCAAAATAGAATCAGGAGTCATAGGAAGCAAAGTAATATTTTTATCCTTATGAGCAAGAGTATACTGATTGTTTCTACCATGGTGTACAGAATTTTTATCAAATTGCCATGTTCTACCAAGTAATAAGGAACATGCTTGCATAGGTACCACATCGCAATCAACATAATCAGCATATGTAGAGATACTAAAATGCACACGAACAGTACATATTACCTTAACCTTGCCGCTGTTGTTGAACCATTGGATGTGGTAAGAATGTGGATGTGGTCTTGTGGTGAGAGAAAGCTTCTCCACCATCTCCATGCTAGCCAAGTTGTTGCAGCTACCTCCGTCTATGATGACGCGCACAGAACGTTCCTTCACAACTCCCTTAGTATGGAACAAATTGTGCCTCTAATTTTGCTCAGCTTGTGTGACCTGCACACTCAAAACACGTTGAGCAACTAAACATTCATACCTATCAGCGTCTTCAGGAGCCATGTATTGCGTCTCATGATCAGAATCATCTCCACCATCTTCTTCACGTGTAATAAGAGCCAAAGTCTCCTCATCATAGTCACTAGCGGACTCATATCCACCATCCTCAGTAGCAATCATCACACGCTGAGATTTGCATTGTCTCACATAATGACCTCTTCCCTTACAACGACAATAAATAATATCACTTGTGTGCCTTGTTGATGCCATGGAAGAAGAAGAACTCTGTGCAGGTGATGAGGACATCAATACCATTGTTACACCCACAGCCCCTGCTGCTATACATACTGGACCAATTACTAGAGCTCGCGCACGCCAACTAAATTACCAGGTAGTTTCGTTTCTTGGTAATGATTCTAATGTTCATGAGAATATGATGCTGCCTAAATTGGATACATTTGTTTTGCTTACAAATGAAGGGCCTAGCTTGGAGAAGGATGAACATTGGAGCAAGAGAAAGCATGGAGATGATGGCATGCGCAAGGGGAACAAGAACGGAGTTACGAGTGATGATTTCAGGTCTTAGAAGCCACCATAACGAGTGCATGAAGCCTTGGACGAAATATACAAGATGCCACTTCATAAATTTCGTCCAGAGGCTATTATAGGTGCTGCGTCACCTTTTTATTGGGCCAGGCCCATGTAATTTCGAAATACATTAGTATAGGCTATTTTTAGAGTCCGTATGTGTGGGGAAACAAGATATACGGTTGATTTCAGACCCCTCCACCAAGGGCCACGAAATTCCCCCTCTCTTCCTCCATATATACAGCCCTTAGGGCACCGTTTAGACTTTGGGTTTTGTTTAGATTAAAGTTTGCCATAGCTGCAACTTCGCGTACTTCGTTTTTGTTCAACGACCAAACAAAGGCGTCACAGAACCCCACCTTGATCAATAAAGCTTTCATCTTATATTCGCAATATCCAGATTGCAATCTCAGTTTCTTGCTTGTTCTTTGTTTGCTCGCAGGAAACAGACCCTCGTGGTCAGGTTGATCGTGCACCGGCGTGGTCAATAACCTCTCGGAGTTGGTTTAGCGGTTGCTAAGGCGTGACGTCCTCGCACGTTCGTAGTAGGATCGTCAAAGTCGACTTCCACCAAAGCGATATCCATCATCTCATTGATAGACGGGACACCTTTGCCCATATCAAGTGCTATCAGATTTCCAGGTTGCTCGGCGAGATTTTACAGTTTTCATAGTTTAGATCGAGTCTTTTCTTCATACCTATAGTCCACGAAAAAGCCAAAAAAAATTTTAGGGTTAGTTCATCTTATCCGAACCAATCTAAGCCTTTGCATAATCTTTTCTGTACTTGCTTTGTTGAATTTGCGGCTGCATCGTCGTGTCAAGTTGCTGGTCCTAGCGTCTAGTACTTTAGAGTTTCGAGTTCTGTTCACAAGTTGTCACGCTGCCGCCGCACCATCGTCATCACCGCTGCCATATACCACCATCATCATCGCCGTTACCATATACCACATATCCCCGCCATCATGCTAATCCGAGTCCACCTCCATCAAAGATTCGCCACCAGTCCGGGTTCCATCGCCCTGCAAATATCCGCCACCAGTCCAAGTTTCCACCAGATTCATCTCCGCCACCAGTCCTAGTCCGAGTCCAGTAATTGTTGCTTTATTCTCGATTTCCAGATCACGCGATACTCCGAGTCGTGACAGAGTAGGACTCCCCAACTTCCGAACCATCCGCAGAAGAAAAATAGTTCCAGTTTCAAAAAAAAAAACTAAGTCTGGAAAATTCTGGCTAGGCAGTTTTTAGACCATTTGTAGACTTTTTCGAAAAAAAATTGTTGCGGAGCAAAAAAAAAGAGGAAAAAAAGTGCAAAAAAAGGAAAAAAAAAGAGAAAAAAATTCAGAGTGTGCTCCTCCCTTGTTTACGTGTCGCGCCGTGATTTTGTTGGTGTTCTAGGCTCGCGTCTCTAGCACAGTCTAGCCTAGGACCAGCACTGTACCGTCATTGAGCGTTTATTCAACTTAGAAACATGGCAACATTATTTATGGCCCAAAGAATTTGTTATACATTTTGATCATGAATCTTTGAAACATATTAAAAGTCAAGCTAAACTGAATCGTAGACATGCTAAATGGGTTGAATTCGTTGATACTTTCCCTTATGTCATTAAACATAAGAAGGGAAAAGAAAATGTTATTGCTGATGCATTGTCTCATCGCTAAACTATGCTTTCACAACTTGACTTCAAAGTATTTGGTTTGGAGACCATCAAAGATCAATATGTGCATGATGCTGATTTTAAAGATGTAATGCAGAATTGTAAAGAAGGAAGAATGTGGAACAAGTTCGTCGTTAACGATGGATTTGTATTTCGTGCTAACAAGCTATGCATTCCAGCTAGCTCTGTTCATCTTTTGTTGTTGCAGGAGGCGCATGGAGGAGGATTAATGGGACACTGATGTAGACCGAACCTCTTGGTGAGATCCGACTTGTTGTTGCGGCCCGATCTTTCACGGTACTCCACCTCTAGCAGCAATAGCCTCTCGCCCGCGCACGCGATGTACGCGAAGTAGAGGGATTGAACCTTACGGTCCAGCACGAGAGAACCAATCTTGACGACGATACTCACGCACAAAACAATTTCCACGAAGAGAAATCGCAACACAGAGGTTTTCTAAAGCTTCCTCCAAAACTTAGGGATTTTTAGACAGCTTCCCCCAAAACTTGATACGGGTATTTACCCTAAAAACACATCGTGTCTATTCATAAAAATATAACCTGCTTTTACAAGAGTGCTCAAGGACTATATATACTAGTATAGCTAACTTTCCTGTGAAGTTTGACCGTGCAAAATCTTCTCTACGTCTCTAACCGTCGACCTAACAACTAAGAAAGGAAATCTGATCACGTGCTTTATTTTAGCATGTAACCAGTACAGATTAAATACCAAAATAACTAAACACAATTTATTTGGTGGCCCCCATCCGATATCTCTCAGGCAAAGTAATTTCCACCATTGAAACCTGTTGACGTACGCATCTTGCTCCGGCGGTCTTGATCGTGAGAAATAGTAGCTAATTAGGATTCTTTGATTAGTCTCATTAAAAAATATCTCTTGTACATGCATAGCCGGTCCAAGTTCTGGACGTGACAACCCAAAGAAACAGCCAAATTCCTGCTCACCTTGATCAAACGTACATGCCTGGGACTTCCTCTCTTCCTTTGCTAATACTGTAGCATCTACTAGTATTTCATATTTTGGCACAACACCAACTATTGACTCTGCTTTAATCCTCTCTTGATCAGGACGCCACATATTTTGTAAAGCATCATCTCGCGTACAAATACTGACCAAAGCTTTGTCTGCCTCATTATCTTCACTCAACTGAAAATAATTAGGAGCGTAAATATTTCGTCTTATTGATTTCTCGACATCACTAGCATCACCCATGTCCGTATCACCCTCTCCTCCTTGAAACGAAACCGTCCTCGGTTTCAAGTCAATCTCTTCACCAATAGCAGATGGAGCTATGACCAGAAAATTTTCAGGAGCTTCAACCTTCTTCTTTACTTTTGATGCAGCTTGAGCAATATCCCGCTTCTTCCGATCAGCCATATAGTTCTCCGATGTGTATGAATCAAGTGGTATGTATTTTTTCCCACGTACAAAAGAAAATTCTCCAACAGAATGATATGTCAATTGTCTTTTATCCGTCCATGGTTTTCCTAGCATTATCGAACATGTATGCATGTGCATAGGAAGCACATCACACATGACTAGATCACCATATCCACATAAACTGAACTGTACCTCGACGCGATGCATAATCTTGACAAACTGGTCCTTCCATCAAAGCTCATATGGTTCTGGATGTTCTGCCAAAGGCAGGTTCAAAGCATCAACCATAGTCTGACTCACCAAATTCATACTGGAATAGCAATTTATCAACGTTGCACAACTCGCCGTCTCGACGAGCACACGCGTGAAGCATTGGTACCAAGGCAAGGCACGCAATGGATCCTTCTCCATCGACATCATCATTTGTGAGCTACAATCTTTCCTCATGATAAAAAAATTTCAATAGTGACTCGAAGAAGAAAATTGTACTGTGAACAACCTTTGCTCTGATACCACTTGATGTAGACCGAACCTCTTGGTGAGATCTGACCTATTGTTGCGGCCCGATCTTTCACGGTACTCCACCTCTAGCAGCAATAGCCTCTCGCCTGCGCACGCGATGTACGCGAAGTACAGGGATTGAACCTTACGGTCCAGCACGAGAGAACCAATCTTGACGACGATACTCACGCACAAAACAATTTCCACGAAGAGAAATCGCAACACAGAGGTTTTCTAAAGCTTCCTCCAAAACTTAGGGATTTTTAGACAGCTTCCCCCAAAACTCGATACGAGTATTTACCCTAAAAACACATCGTGTCTATTCATAAAAATATAACCTGCTTTTACAAGAGTGCTCAAGGACTATATATACTAGTATAGCTAACTTGCCTGAGAAGGTTGACCGTGCAAAATCTTCTCTACGTCTCTAACCGTCGACCTAACAACTAAGAAAGGAAATCTGATCACGTGCTTTATTTTAGCATGTAACCAGTACAGATTAAATACCAAAATAACTAAACACAATTTATTTGGTGGCCCCCATCCGATATCTCTCAGGCAAAGTAATTTCCACCATTGAAACCTGTTGACGTACGCATCTTGCTCCGGCGGTCTTGATCGTGAGAAATAGTAGCTAATTAGGATTCTTTGATTAGTCTCATTAAAAAATATCTCTTGTACATGCATAGCCGGTCCAAGTTCTGGACGTGACAACCCAAAGAAACAGCCAAATTCCTGCTCACCTTGATCAAACGTACATGCCTGGGACTTCCTCTCTTCCTTTGCTAATACTGTAGCATCTACTAGTATTTCATATTTTGGCACAACACCAACTATTGACTCTGCTTTAATCCTCTCTTGATCAGGACGCCACATATTTTGCAAAGCATCATCTCGCGTACAAATACTGTCCAAAGCTTTGTCTGCCTCATTATCTTCACTCAACTGAAAATAATTAGGAGCGTAAATATTTCGTCTTATTGATTTCTCGACATCACTAGCATCACCCATGTCCGTATCAGACACTTTGGCGTGAAGAAGACGGAGGACGTACTTGCTACACATTTCTTTTGGCCAAAGATGAGACTGGATGTTGAGCGTTTTATTGCTTGCTGCACTATATGTCAAAAAGCTAAGTCACGACTCAATCCTCATGGTTTATATATGCCTTTGCCTGTACCTAGTGTTCCTTGGGAGGATATATCTATGGACTTTGTTTTAGGTTTACCTCGAACAAAGAAGGGGAGGGATAGCATATTTGTTGTCGTGGATAGATTCTCGAAAATGGCACACTTTATACCATGTCATAAAAGCGATGATGTTGTTAATGTTGCTGATATGTTCTTTCGTGAAATTATTCGCTTGCATGGTGTGCCAAATACTATTGTTTCAGATCGTGATACTAAATTTCTTAGCCACTTTTGGAGATGTTTATGGGCTAAGTTGGGGACTAAACTGCTTTTTAGTACTACTTGTCACCCCCAAACTGATGGACAAACTGAAGTAATCAATAGAACATTGTCTACTATGCTTAGGGCAGTTTTGAAGAATAATAAGAAAATGTGGGAGGAATGCTTGCCTCATATTGAATTTGCTTATAATCGTTCATTGCATTCTACTACTAAGATGTGCCCTTTTGAAGTTGTGTATGGTTTCCTACCTCGTGCACCTATTGATTTGTTGCCTCTTCCATCTTCGGAGAAGGTTAATTTTGATGCTAAACAACGTGCTGAATTGGTTTTAAAAATGCATGATTTAACTAAGGAAAACATTGAGCATATGAATGGTAAATATAAACTTGCTGGAGATAAGGGTAGAAAACATGTTGTGTTTGCACCTGGAGATCTTGTTTGGTTACATTTGCGTAAAGATAGATTTCCTGATTTGTGCAAATCAAAGCTAATGACATGTGTTGATGGTCCCTTTAAGGTGTTAGAGAAAATAAATGATAATGCATACAAACTTGAGCTGCCTGCAGATTTTGGGGTTACTCCCACTTTTAACATTGCAGATTTGAAGCCTTATTTCGGTGAGGAAGATGAACTTCCGTCGAGGACGACTTCATTTCAAGAAGGGGAGGATGATGAGGACATCAATACCATTGTTACACCCATAGCCCCTGCTGCTATACATACTGGACCAATTACTAGAGCTCGCGCATGCCAACTAAATTACCTGGTACTTTCGTTTCTTGGTAATGATTCTAATGTTCATGAGAATATGATGCTGCCTAAATTGGATACATTTGTTTTGCTTACAAATGAAGGGCCTAGCTTGGAGAAGGAGGAACATTGGAGCAAGAGAAAGCATGGAGATGATGGCATGCGCAAGGGGAACAAGAACGGAGTTACGAGTGATGATTTCAGGTCTTTGAAGCCACCATAACGAGTGCATGAAGCCTTGGACAAAATATACAAGATGCCACTTCATAAATTTTGTCCAGAGGCTATTATAGGTGCTGCATCACCTTTTTATTGGGCCAGGCCCATGTAATTTCGAAATACATTAGTATAGGCTATTTTTAGAGTCCGTATGTGTGGGGAAACAAGAGATACGGTTGATTTCGGACCCCTCCACCAAGGGCCACGAAATTCCCCCTCTCTTCCTCCATATATACAGCCCTTAGGGCACCGTTTAGACTTTGGGTTTTGTTTAGATTAACGTTCTCCATAGCTACTGATAGAGGCGAGGGTGTCCCGATCTTTCGATGAGATGATAACTATCGATTTGGTGGAGACGACTTTGACGATCCGACTACAAACGTGCACGACGTTGCGCCTTAGCAATCGCTAAACCAACTCCGAGAGGTTATTGACCACGCTGGAGCACGATCAACCTGACCACGAAGGTCTATTCCTGCAAGCAATCGAAGAACGAGCAAGAATATGATAAAGCAATCTGAATATTGCGAATATATATGAAGTATTGATAATGGTGGGGATCCGTAAGCGGTCTTGGTCTGGTTGTTGGACACAAACGAAGTACACGAAGTTGCAATGGCTAACTTTTAACTAAACAAATCCCCAGGAAAAAGCTACTAGATGGATCTACTTATATAGGAGCAAGGGGTGGCGGCCAAGGAGGTGGGAGGACGTCCCAAGGCAGCCTAAAACTAAATCTAGGTCGTACAAGGCCAATGGGCCCAAGTGGAGGTGATGTAACACCTTTGGACTTGTAGTTTGACTCGGATTCTGCTGCAGCATCAGATTGTTTCGTCCACAACTCAACGCTCCGGACGAATTTGAAGGTGATTCTAATTGGGTTGGAAAGTGCATGAAATCTAGTTTCCAACAAAAAAAAGAATCACCCAATTCGGAGTCCGTATGAAAAACTTGTGTGCGTTTTGAGTCAGGTATGTCTGTGCAGTCCGAATCTGAATCCAGAACGTGAGAGACTTGGACTCTATCTTCTCTTGGGCCAAAAGTGACGTGAGAGAACTTTTTGGACAGCAAATAAACATCTCTTTCTTCCTTATCTTCATATGTGGATTGTACAAATGTCCCATACACCTGCAATTAGACAAAACACAAAAGTGTGTGAAGTATTTTTGTTCTGGATAACATAAATAGATTATTGAATAGTTTGCACTAGAAATCACCTGACAAATATGCATATATGCAATATTTTTGGTCATATCCAAGGTAGTCATGTCCTCATCATTCTCCCCTTCTTGAAAATAAAGCCGTCCTCGGCGTTGCTTAATCTGAAATGTGGCTAACAAAAGAGACAAGGTGTACATGTTGTATATGTATATGTCATCCATTTTTACTTCCCTTGATTTTTGCATATATGACACATCAATAGATGAGTAACTTGCATAGTTCATAAAATCTAAAGCCAAAAAATTAGCACAAGAAGTAGAAGGCATGAAAATATTGCAACTCAGTTTGCACATATAAGTGAAGCTCTTATTCATTTCAAAAGATTGACAATGTTCATCATTAAACCATCCCAACATTGGTGAATAAACCTTACTTGCATCAAATTTACATGCTACAACATGCTTAAATAAGCAAACATGCAATAAGTCATTCAACACAAAATCATCACCAAGATTAGAGGTCATATCAAAATGATTAAACATTGGTTCTTTTGCATCAATAGTTAATTCAATGGGTGCACTCAAAATTGTTGGTATTTCAGTTGTTTGATCACATGGCAAAGTCAAATTATCAACGTAGTCCTCTAAAATAGGTGGTGTGATCAAAGTAGTGGGTAGCTCATCAGATGGTGCATTCAAATTGACAAGGCATTCATCATTCTCATGTAGAGATGGAAGATCAGTACCTTTGTCATTACCTCTTATGATCAACTCAGATGATGTAGCCACTCTCGGGGGCGATGTGTCACATGGTGGAGGTGATGTAGTCCTAACAACAACGGATGTGGTTGTCATAGTATGCCTAGTAGTTGAAGGAACAATCATATCAACTCTTGGAATGTGCACCGTGCGCTTGTTCTCCTCATGGCCAACACGTCGTTTTATTTCCTGTTCAGCTTTGCAAGCAAGATGAAACAAATAGTCCATAGGATAACACTCTTCATGAATTAGTATCTCTTGAATATGACGGTTTAATCCTCCCCAAAATCTATCCATAAAATCATCTTCACTTTCTTCTAAAGAGGAATGCAACAAGGTAGTTTGTAAATCATCATAATATTTTGTTACAGTTTCACTACCTTGTTTTAAGTGTTGCAACTTCTTAATCATGTCACGAGTATAATAAGCAGGGACGAAAGTATGTCGCATGGCAAGTTTCAAATCATCCCAAGTAGTAGGTATATAATCAGGGTGTAACCGACAATATTCACTCCACCAAACCAAAGCATAACCAGTGAAAGAACCAACCGCAACCTTAACCTTTTTATGTTCATCGAAATTATGGGAAGCAAATATATTTTTTATGTCGAACTCCCATTCAATATATAAAGCAGGTTTAAAACGGCCATTAAATGGTGGTATAAATACATTAACCTGATCATGTGCATTTGGATGTTTGTGCACCTCTCGTGACAGTTGTGGTATTTGCAAAGGTGGTGGCACGTCTCCCGTGATCGACAAAGCCCATGAATTGACTCTGGATCCTGTCATGATTAGTAGAACAAGAAACAAAACCCAAAAATAATGTTCCTATAACTACTAGGATGTGGTGGTAAAACGCTCACAGTAAAGCAAATATCAATGTCTTACAAGTTCTTACCATGCAGCAGGCGGTGATCGGCAACCAGCGGTGTCAAGTAACTCCGAATATTGAGTAAAGCGATTGCCAGGGGAGCGTACGTATACACGGTGTAGAAATATGTGGAGCTGGGTTGGCTATATATGGTAGCAAAAGATTAGCAATAATCAATTCAAAGATGCAATGTTGAATAAACGCTCAACGACGGTACTGTGCTGGTCCTAGGCTAGACCGGACTAGAGACGCGAGCCTAGAACACTAATGAGGTCACGGCATAGCACAACTAGCATCAATGAAGGATACTAAGTAGCTCTTGACAGCAAGATATAAGTGAAGATCACAACGGCAGTGAAGATAATGATGAAAAACAAATGCCAAGCAGGATATACAACAACTCTCTCTCCAACTTTCCTCTTGAAAAGTTTGAGACAATTTTCTGATAAATTCTTTCAAAGAATGCTACTAACTCAAGCTTTCCAATGCAAAAAGAATCACTCAATTCCGAGTTGATATGAGGAGTCAAAGAATTCTAAAACTGGCCTGAAAAATTGGAACAAGCTGTGTTCACGAACTTCGAAGGGCAAAAAGACCTATTTAGAAGCCGATTTTGAGGTGTCAAATATTTGATAGAGGCAAAGGTGTCCCGTCTTTCGATGAGATGATGGATATCGCTTTGGTGGAAGTCGACTTTGACGATCCGACTACGAACGTGCGAGGACGTCGCGCCTTAGCAATCGCTAAACCAACTCCGAGAGGTTATTGACCACGCCGGAGCACGATCAACCTGACCACGAGGGTCTGTTTCCTGCGAGCAAACGAAGAACAAGCAAGAAACTGAGATTGCAATCTGGATATTGCGAATATAAGATGAAAGCTTTATTGATCAAGGTGGGGTTCTGTGACGCCTTTGTCTGGTCGTTGAACACAAACGAAGTACGCGAAGTTGCAGCTATGGCGAACTTTTAATCTAAACAAAACCCAAAGTCTAAACGATGCCCTAAGGGCTGTATATATGGAGGAAGAGGGGGGAATTTCGTGGCCCTTGGTGGAGGGGTCCGAAATCAACCCTATCTCTTGTTTCCCCACACATACGGACTCTAAAAAATAGCCTATACTTATGTAGTTCGAAATTACATGGGCCTGGCCCAATAATAAGGTGACGCAGCACCTAAAATAGCCTCGGGACGAAATTTATGAAGTGGCATCTTGTATATTTCGTCCAAGGCTTCATGCACCCATTATGGTGGCTTCAAAGTCCTGAAATCATCACTTGTAACTCCGTTCTTGTTCCCCTTGCGCATGCCATCATCTCCATGCTTGTTCTTGCTCCAATGTTCATCCTTCTCCAAGCTAGGCCCTTCATTTGTAAGCAAAACAAATGTATCCAATTTAGGCAGCATCATATTCTCATGAACATTAGAATCATTACCAAGAAACGAAAGTACCTGGTAATTTAGTTGGCGTGCACGAGCTCTAGTAATTGGTCCAGTATGTATAGCAGCAGGGGCTGTGGGTGTAACAATTGTATTGATGTCCTCATCATCCTCCCCTTCTTGAAATGAAGTCGTCATCGACGGAAGTTCATCTTCCTCACCCAAATAAGGCTTCAAATCTGCAATGTTAAAAGTGGGACTAACCCCAAAATCTGCAGGCAGCTCAAGTTTATATGCATTATCATTTATTTTCTCTAACACCTTAAAGGGACCATCAGCACGTGGCATTAACTTTGATTTGCGCAAATCAGGAAATCTATCCTTACGCAAATGTAACCAAACAAGATCTCCAGGTGCAAACACAACATGTTTTCTACCCTTATCTCCAACAAGTTTATATTTAGCATTCATGCGCTCAATGTTTTCCTTAGTTAACTCATGCATTTTTAAAATCAATTCAGCACGTTGTTTAGCATCAAAATTAACCTTCTCCGAAGATGGAAGAGGCAACAAATCAATAGGTGCATGAGGTAGGAAACCATACACAACTTCAAAAGGGCACATCTTAGTAGTAGAATGCAATGAACGATTATAAGCAAATTCAATATGAGGCAAGCATTCCTCCCACATTTTCTTATTATTCTTCAAAACAGCCCTAAGCATAGTAGACAACGTTCTATTGACTACTTCAGTTTGTCCATTAGTTTGGGGGTGACAAGTAGTACTAAAAAGCAGTTTAGTCCCCAACTTAGCCCATAAACATCTCCAAAAGTGGCTAAGAAATTTAGTATCACGATCTGAAACAATAGTATTTGGCACACCATGCAAGAGAATAATTTCACGAAAGAACAAATCAGCAACATTAACAGCATCATCGCTTTTATGACATGGTATAAAGTGTGCCATTTTCGAGAATCTATCCACGACAACAAATATGCTATCCCTCCCCTTCTTTGTTCGAGGTAAACCTAAAACAAAGTCCATAGATATATCCTCCCAAGGAACACTAGGTACAGGCAAAGGCATATATAAACCATGAGGATTGAGTCGTGACTTAGCTTTTTGACATGTAGTGCAGCGAGCAATAAAACGCTCAACATCCCGTCTCATCTTTGGCCAAAAGAAATGTGTAGCAAGTACGTCCTCCGTCTTCTTCATGCCAAAGTGTCCCATTAATCCTCCTCCATGCGCCTCCTGCAACAACAAAAGACGAACGGAGCTAGCTGGAATGCATAGCTTGTTAGCACGAAACACAAATCCATCGTTAACAACAAACTTGTTCCACAATCTTCCTTCTTTACAATTCTGCATTACATCTTTAAAATCAGCATCATGCACATATTGATCTTTGATGGTCTCCAAACCAAATATTTTGAAGTCAAGTTGTGAAAGCATAGTATAGCGACGAGACAATGCATCAGCAATAACATTTTCTTTTCCCTTCTTGTGTTTAATGACATAAGGGAAAGTCTCAATGAATTCAACCCATTTAGCATGTCTACGATTCAGTTTAGCTTGACTTTTAATATGTTTCAAAGATTCATGATCAGAATGTATAACAAATTCTTTGGGCCATAAATAATGTTGCCATGTTTCTAAAGTCCGAACAAGAACATATAATTCTTTATCATAAGTAGAATAATTCAGACTAGGCCCACTCAATTTTTCAGAAAAGTATGCAATAGGTTTGCCATCTTGTAATAACACACCTCCTAATCCAATTCCACTAGCATCACATTCAAGCTCAAAAGTCTTATTAAAATCAGGAAGTTGGAGTAAAGGAGCATGTGTCAACTTATCTTTCAATACCGTGAAGGCTTCTTCCTGTGCGGTACCCCAAACAAAAGGCACATCCTTCTTTGTAAGCTCATTGAGAGGTGCAGCAATGGTGCTGAAATCTCTCACAAAACGCCTATAGAATCCAGCGAGGCCAAGAAAACTCCTCACTTGTGTGACCGTTTTGGGCTGCGGCCAACTGTCAATAGCTTCAATCTTGGCTTTGTCAACTTCAATTCCCTGTGGAGTAACAACATAGCCAAGAAAAGATACTCGGTCGGTGCAAAAGGTGCACTTCCCAAGGTTACCAAACAAACGTGCATCACGTAGAGCAATAAAAACAGCACGTAAATGTTCCAAATGTTCTTCCAAAGATCTGTTATAAATCAGTATGTCATCAAAGTAAACTACCACAAATCGTCCAATGAAAGCACGTAAAACTTCGTTCATTAATCTCATGAAAGTACTAGGTGCATTAGTTAACCCAAAAGGCATGACTAACCACTCATATAATCCAAACTTAGTTTTAAATGCTGTTTTCCATTCATCTCCCAATTTCATACGAATTTGATGGTAGCCACTACGCAAATCAACTTTGGAGAATATTGTAGAGCCACTCAATTCATCAAGCATATCATCTAGCCTAGGAATAGGATGACGATAACGAATAGTAATATTATTAATGCCTCTACAATCAACACACATACGTGATGTACCATCCTTTTTCGGCACTAGAATAATAGGAACAGCACAAGGACTAAGGGATTCACGTATATAACCTTTGTCGAGAAGCTCTTGTACTTGACGCATAATCTCCTTCGTCTCCTCTGGATTGGTACGGTATGGTGCACGGTTTGGCAGTGAAGCACCGGGAATTAAGTCAATCTGATGCTCAATCCCTCGAATAGGCGGTAATCCCGGTGGCACGTCTTGTGGAAAAACGTCAGCGAACTCCTGCAAAATGTTAGTGACAGCAGGAGGCAAAGAGGAAGGCACGTCCTCGAATGAAAATAATGCTTCTTTGCACACAAAAGCATAGCAAACAGATTTGCTGAAATTTAGCTCATCAATATCAGATTTGGTGGCAAATAAACATGCACTTTTCAATTTAATTTCAGAAGCAACACTAGATGGTTTATTATTAGGCTTCATTTGTTGCTCAAATTCTTTTGCCACAATCTGATTTTCACTCTTACTCTTCTCCAGTTGTGCTTTATTAGCTCTATTAATATCATCTTTCAAAATCGAATCAGGAGTCATAGGAAGCAAAGTAATATTTTTATCCTTATGAACAAGAGTATAGTGATTGTTTCTACCATGGTGTACAGAATTTTTATCAAATTGCCATGGTCTACCAAGTAATAAGGAACATGCTTGCATAGGTACCACATCACAATCAACATAATCAGCATATGTAGAGATACTAAAATGCACACGAACAGTACGTGTTACCTTAACCTTGCCGCTGTTGTTGAACCATTGGATGTAGTAAGGATGTGGATGTGGTCTTGTGGTGAGAGAAAGCTTCTCCACCATCTCCATGCTAGCCAAGTTGTTGCAGCTCCCTCCGTCTATGATGACGCGCACAGAACGTTCCTTCACAACTCCCTTGGTATGGAACAAATTGTGCCTCTGATTTTGCTCAGCTTGTGTGACCTGCACACTCAAAACACGTTGAGCAACTAAACATTCATACCTGTCAGCGTCTTCAGGAGCCATGTATTGCGTCTCATGATCAGAATCATCTCCACCATGTTCTTCACGTGTAATAAGAGCCAAAGTCTCCTCATCATAGTCACTAGCAGTGATAGAGGCAAAGGTGTCCCGTCTTTCGATGAGATGGTGGATTTCGCTTTGGTGGAAGTCGACTTTGACGATCCGACTACGAACGTGCGAGGACGTCGCGCCTTAGCAATCGCTAAACCAACTCCGAGAGGTTATTGACCACGCCAGAGCACGATCAACCTGACCACGAGGGTCTGTTTCCTGCGAGCAAACGAAAGAACAAGCAAGAAACTAAGATTGCAATCTGGATATTGCGAATATAAGATGAAAGCTTTATTGATCAAGGTGGGGTTCTGTGACGCCTTTGTCTGGTCGTTGAACACAAACGAAGTACGCGAAGTTGCAGCTATGGCGAACTTTTAATCTAAACAAAACCCAAAGTCTAAACGATGCCCTAAGGGCTGTATATATGGAGGAAGAGGGGGGAATTTCGTGGCCCTTGGTGGAGGGGTCCGAAATCAACCCTATCTCTTGTTTCCCCACACATACGGACTCTAAAAATAGCCTATACTTATGTATTTCGAAATTACATGGGCCTGGCCCAATAATAAGGTGACGCAGCACCTAAAATAGCCTCGGGACGAAATTTATGAAGTGGCATCTTGTATATTTCGTTCAAGGCTTCATGCACCCATTATGGTGGCTTCAAAGTCCTGAAATCATCACTTGTAACTCCATTCTTGTTCTTGCTCCAATGTTCATCCTTCTCCAAGCTAGGCCCTTCATTTGTAAGCAAAACAAATGTATCCAATTTAGGCAGCGTCATATTCTCATGAACATTAGAATCATTACCAAGAAACGAAAGTACCTGATAATTTAGTTGGCGTGCACGAGCTCTAGTAATTGGTCCAGTATGTATAGCAGCAGGGGCTGTGGGTGTAACAATTGTATTGATGTCCTCATCAGGAATGCTTGCCTCATATTGAATTTGCTTATAATCGTTCATTGCATTCTACTACTAAGATGTGCCCTTTTGAAGTTGTGTATGGTTTCCTACCTCGTGCACCTATTGATTTGTTGCCTCTTCCATCTTCAGAGAAGGTTAATTTTGATGCTAAACAACGTGCTGAATTGATTTTAAAAATGCATGAGTTAACTAAGGAAAACATTGAGCGCATGAATGCTAAATATAAACTTGCTGGAGATAAGGGTAGAAAACATGTTGTGTTTGCACCTGGAGATCTTGTTTGGTTACATTTGCGTAAGGATAGATTTCCTGATTTGCGCAAATCAAAGTTAATGCCACGTGCTGATGGTCCCTTTAAGGTGTTAGAGAAAATAAATGATAATGCATATAAACTTGAGCTGCCTGCAGATTTTGGGGTTAGTCCCACTTTTAACATTGCAGATTTGAAGCCTTATTTGGGTGAGGAAGATGAACTTCCGTCGATGACGACTTCATTTCAAGAAGGGGAGGATGATGAGGACATCAATACAATTGTTACACCCACAGCCCCTGCTGCTATACATACTGGACCAATTACTAGAGCTCGTGCACGCCAACTAAATTACCAGGTACTTTCGTTTCTTGGTAATGATTCTAATGTTCATGAGAATATGATGCTGCCTAAATTGGATACATTTGTTTTGCTTACAAATGAAGGGCCTAGCTTGGAGAAGGATGAACATTGGAGCAAGAACAAGCATGGAGATGATGGCATGCGCAAGGGGAACAAGAACGGAGTTACAAGTGATGATTTCAGGACTTTGAAGCCACCATAATGTGTGCATGAAGCCTTGGACGAAATATACAAGATGCCACTTCATAAATTTCGTCCCGAGGCTATTTTAGGTGTTGCGTCACCTTATTATTGGGCCAGGCCCATGTAATTTCGAAATACATAAGTATAGGCTATTTTTAGAGTCCGTATGTGTGGGGAAACAAGAGATAGGGTTGATTTCGGACCCCTCCACCAAGGGCCACGAAATCCACCCCCTCTTCCTCCATATATACAGCCCTTAGGGCATCGTTTAGACCTTGGGTTTTGTTTAGATTAAAAGTTCGCCATAGCTGAAACTTCGCGTACTTCGTTTGTGTTCAACGACCAGACAAAGGCGTCACAGAACCCCACCTTGATCAATAAAGCTTTCATCTTATATTCGCAATATCCAGATTGCAATCTCAGTTTCTTGCTTGTTCCTCGTTTGCTCGCAGGAAACAGACCCTCGTGGTCAGGTTGATCGTGCTCCGGCGTGGTCAATAACCTCTCGGAGTTGGTTTAGCGATTGCTAAGGCGCGACGTCCTCGCACGTTCGTAGTCGGATCGTCAAAGTCGACTTCCACCAAAGCAAAATCCACCATCTCATCGAAAGACGGGACACCTTTGCCTCTATCATTTCCTACCTCGTGCACCTATTGATTTGTTGCCTCTTCCATCTTCGGAGAAGGTTAATTTTGATGCTAAACAACGTGCTGAATTGATTTTAAAAATGCATGAGTTAACTAAGGAAAACATTGAGCGCATGAATGCTAAATATAAACTTGCTGGAGATAAGGGTAGAAAACATGTTGTGTTTGCACCTGGAGATCTTGTTTGGTTACATTTGCGTAAGGATAGATTTCCTGATTTGCGCAAATCAAAGTTAATGCCACGTGCTGATGGTCCCTTTAAGGTGTTAGAGAAAATAAATGATAATGCATATAAACTTGAGCTGCCTGCAGATTTTGGGGTTAGTCCCACTTTTAACATTGCAGATTTGAAGCCTTATTTGGGTGAGGAAGATGAACTTCCGTCGAGGACGACTTCGTTTCAAGAAGGGGAGGATGATGAGGACATCAATACAATTGTTACACCCACAGCCCCTGCTGCCATACATACTGGACCAATTACTAGAGCTCGTGCACGCCAACTAAATTACCAGGTACTTTCGTTTCTTGGTAATGATTCTAATGTTCATGAGAATATGATGCTGCCTAAATTGGATACATTTGTTTTTCTTACAAATGAAGGGCCTAGCTTGGAGAAGGATGAACATTGGAGCAAGAACAAGCATGGAGATGATGGCATGCGCAAGGAAAACAAGAACGGAGTTACAAGTGATGATTTCAGGACTTTGAAGCCACCATAATGGGTGCATGAAGCCTTGGACGAAATATACAAGATGCCACTTCATAAATTTCGTCCCGAGGCTATTTTCGGTGTTGCGTCACCTTATTATTGGGCCAGGCCCATGTAATTTCGAAATACATAAGTATAGGCTATTTTTAGAGTCCGTATGTGTGGGGAAACAAGAGATAGGGTTGATTTCGGACCCCTCCACCAAGGGCCACGAAATTCCCCCCTCTTCCTCCATATATACAGCCCTTAGGGCATCGTTTAGACTTTGGATTTTGTTTAGATTAAAAGTTCGCCATAGCTGCAACTTCGCGTACTTCGTTTGTGTTCAACGACCAGACAAAGGCGTCACAGAACCCAACCTTGATCAATAAAGCTTTCATCTTATATTCGCAATATCCAGATTGCAATCTCAGTTTCTTGCTTGTTCTTCGTTTGCTCGCAGGAAACAGACCCTCGTGGTCAGGTTGATCGTGCTCCGGCGTGGTCAATAACCTCTCGGAGTTGGTTTAGCGATTGCTAAGGCGCGACGTCCTCGCACGTTCGTAGTCGGATCGTCAAAGTCGACTTCCACCAAAGCAAAATCCAACATCTCATCGAAAGACGGGACACCTCCGCCTCTATCAAGTGGTATCAGATTTCCAGGTTCCTATTGTGCTAGGACAAAATTCTGGTGCCGCTGTTACTGCTGTTGGTGCTTCTTTGGCTCCTGCTACTGCTCCTGCTGGTACCCAGGAGGATGATGAGTATGCGGGCGATTATGAGGATGAGGTTGATCAAAATCAGATCTACGAGCAGCCACCAGCACCACCACCAGCAGGTCGACCTCAGGTATATATTCGTAATGGTAGGCCCGCACCACCACCTCAGGTACGAGATGATGTCCATATTCCTAAACTGAAATTGAATATTCCACCATTTGAGGGTAGATATGTTCCTGATATATATCTTACTTGGGAGTTAGAAACTGAACAACGTTTTACATGTTTACAATATCCCGAGGAGAGACGGGTTGCTGCTGCTGTTTGTGCTTTCACTAGTTTTGCATGTGTATGGTGGTCTGAACATTGTAGATTATATCCTATTCCCGCTACTTGGGCTGCTTTGAAAACTGCTATGCGTACTCGTTGGGTTCCACCATATTATCAACGTGAATTGCTTCAAAAATTACAGCGCTTAAGACAAGGAAAAAAATATGTAGAAGAATATTATCAGGAATTACAAACTGGCATGATTAGATGTGGTATTGTTGAGGAGAATGAAGCTATGCTTGCACGTTTTCTGGGTGGATTAAATAGAGAGATTCAGACCATTCTAGACTATAAGGAGTATACTAATATCACTCGTTTATTCCATCTTGCTTGTAAAGCTGAACGTGAAGTGCAGGATCGACAAGCATTGGGGCAAACTAACTTTTCTGTAGGCCGACCTTCATCATGGACACCACGTGCATCTTCTACTTCAACTGCACCAGCACCTCCATCCGGTGCCACCTCCAGCCGTGATACAAGAAAACAGGCACAACCACCATTATCTGCCAAGAGCGCACCTGCGGGGCCTGCACAACGTTCTTCTTCTTCCATGGCATCAACAGGGCACACAACTGATATTATTTGTCGTTGTTGTAAGGGAGGAGGTCATTATGCGAGGGAATGCAAATCTCCGCGTGTGATGATTGCTACCGCGGATGGTGGATATGAGTCCGCTAGTGACTATGATGAGGAGACATTGGCTCTTATTACACGTGAAGAACATGGTGGAGATGATTCTGATCATGAGACGCAATACATGGCTCCTGAAGACGCTGACAGGTATGAATGTTTAGTTGCTCAACGTGTTTTGAGTGTGCAGGTCACACAAGCTGAACAAAATCAGAGGCACAATTTGTTCCATACCAAGGGAGTTGTGAAGGAACGTTCTGTGCGCGTCATAATAGACGGAGGGAGTTGCAACAACTTGGCTAGCATGGAGATGGTGGAGAAGCTTTCTCTCACCACAAGACCACATCCACATCCTTACTACATCCAATGGTTCAACAACAGCGGCAAGGTTAAGGTAACACGTACTGTTCGTGTGCATTTTAGTATCTCTAAATATGCTGATTATGTTGATTGTGATGTGGTACCTATGCAAGCATGTTCCTTATTACTTGGTAGACCATGGCAATTTGATAAAAATTCTGTACACCATGGTAGAAACAATCACTATACTCTTGTTCATAAGGATAAAATTATTACTTTGCTTCCTATGACTCCTGATTCCATTTTGAAAGATGATATTAATAGAGCTAATAAAGCACAACAGGAGAAGAATAAGAGTGAAAATCAGATTGTGGCAAAAGAATTTGTGCAACAAATGAAGCCTAATAATAAACCATCTAGTGTTGCTTCTGAAATTAAATTGAAAAGTGCATGTTTATTTGCCACCAAATCTGATATTGATGAGCTAGATTTCAGCAAATCTGTTTGCTATGCTTTTGTGTGCAAAGAGGCATTATTTTCATTCGAGGACGTGCCTTCCTCTTTGCCTCCTGCTGTCACTAACATTTTGCAGGAGTTCGCTGACGTTTTTCCACAAGACGTGCCACCGGGATTACCGCCTATTCGAGGGATTGAGCATCAGATTGACTTAATTCCCGGTGCTTCACTGCCAAACCGTGCACCATACCGTACCAATCCAGAGGAGACTAAGGAGATTATGCGTCAAGTACAAGAGCTTCTCGACAAAGGTTATATACGCGAATCCCTGATGAGGACATCAATACAATTGTTACACCCACAGCCCCTGCTGCTATACATACTGGACCAATTACTAGAGCTCGTGCACGCCAACTAAATTACCAGGTACTTTCGTTTCTTGGTAATGATTCTAATGTTCATGAGAATATGATGCTGCCTAAATTGGATACATTTGTTTTGCTTACAAATGAAGGGCCTAGCTTGGAGAAGGATGAACATTGGAGCAAGAACAAGCATGGAGATGATGGCATGCGCAAGGGGAACAAGAACGGAGTTACAAGTGATGATTTCAGGACTTTGAAGCCACCATAATGGGTGCATGAAGCCTTGGACGAAATATACAAGATGCCACTTCATAAATTTCGTCCCGAGGCTATTTTAGGTGCTGCGTCACCTTATTATTGGGCCAGGCCCATGTAATTTCGAAATACATAAGTATAGGCTATTTTTAGAGTCCGTATGTGTGGGGAAACAAGAGATAGGGTTGATTTCGGACCCCTCCACCAAGGGCCACGAAATTCCCCCCTCTTCCTCAATATATACAGCCCTTAGGGCATCGTTTAGACTTTGGGTTTTGTTTAGATTAAAAGTTCGCCATAGCTGCAACTTCGCGTACTTCGTTTGTGTTCAACGACCAGACAAAGGCGTCACAGAACCCCACCTTGATCAATAAAGCTTTCATCTTATATTCGCAATATCCAGATTGCAATCTTAGTTTCTTGCTTGTTCTTCGTTTGCTCGCAGGAAACAGACCTTCGTGGTCAGGTTGATCGTGCTCCGGCGTGGTCAATAACCTCTCGGAGTTGGTTTAGCGATTGCTAAGGCGCGACGTCCTCGCACGTTCGTAGTCGGATCGTCAAAGTCGACTTCCACCAAAGCGAAATCCTCCATCTCATCGAAAGACGGGACACCTTTGCCTCTATCAAGACCACATCCACATCCTTACTACATCCAATGGTTCAACAACAGCGGCAAGGTTAAGGTAACACGTACTGTTCGTGTGCATTTTAGTATCTCTACATATGCTGATTATGTTGATTGTGATGTGGTACCTATGCAAGCATGTTCCTTATTACTGGGTAGACCATGGCAATTTGATAAAAATTCTGTACACCATGGTAGAAACAATCACTATACTCTTGTTCATAAGGATAAAAATATTACTTTGCTTCCTATGACTCCTGATTCCATTTTGAAAGATGATATTAATAGAGCTAATAAAGCACAACAGGAGAAGAATAAGAGTGAAAATCAGATTGTGGCAAAAGAATTTGAGCAACAAATGAAGCCTACTAATAAACCATCTAGTGTTGCTTCTGAAATTAAATTGAAAAGTGCATGTTTATTTGCCACCAAATCTGATATTGATGAGCTAGATTTCAGCAAATCTGTTTGCTATGCTTTTGTGTGCAAAGAGGCATTATTTTCATTCGAGGACGTGCCTTCCTCTTTGCCTCCTGCCGTCACTAACATTTTGCAGGAGTTCGCTGACGTTTTTCCACAAGACGTGCCACCGGGATTACCGCCTATTCGAGGGATTGAGCATCAGATTGACTTAATTCCCGGTGCTTCACTGCCAAACCGTGCACCATACCGTACCAATCCAGAGGAGACGAAGGAGATTATGCGTCAAGTACAAGAGCTTCTCGACAAAGGTTATATACGCGAATCCCTTAGTCCTTGTGCTGTTCCTATTATTCTAGTGCCGAAAAAGGATGGTACATCACGTATGTGTGTTGATTGTAGAGGCATTAATAATATTACTATTCGTTATCGTCATCCTATTCCTAGGCTAGATGATATGCTTGATGAATTGAGTGGCTCTACAATATTCTCCAAAGTTGATTTGCGTAGTGGCTACCATCAAATTCGTATGAAATTGGGAGATGAATGGAAAACAGCATTTAAAACTAAGTTTGGATTATATGAGTGGTTAGTCATGCCTTTTTGGTTAACTAATGCACCTAGTACTTTCATGAGATTAATGAACGAAGTTTTACGTGCTTTCATTGGACGATTTGTGGTGGTTTACTTTGATGACATATTGATTTATAGTAGATCTTTGGAGGAACATTTGGAACATTTACGTGCTGTTTTTATTGCACTACGTGATGCACGTTTGTTTGGTAACCTTGGGAAGTGCACCTTTTGCACCGACCGAGTATCTTTTCTTGGCTATGTTGTTACTCCACAGGGAATTGAAGTTGATAAAGCCAAGATTGAAGCTATTGAGAGTTGGCCGCAGCCCAAAACGGTCACACAAGTGAGGAGTTTTCTTGGCCTCGCTGGATTCTATAGGCGTTTTGTGAGAGATTTCAGCACCATTGCTGCACCTCTCAATGAGCTTACAAAGAAAGATGTGCCTTTTCTTTGGGGTACCACACAGGAAGAAGCCTTCACGGTATTGAAAGATAAGTTGACACATGCTCCTTTACTCCAACTTCCTGATTTTAATAAGACTTTTGAGCTTGAATGTGATGCTAGTGGAATTGGATTAGGAGGTGTGTTATTACAAGATGGCAAACCTGTTGCATACTTTTCTGAAAAATTGAATGGGCCTAGTCTGAATTACTCTACTTATGATAAAGAATTATATGCTCTTGTTCGGACTTTAGAAACATGGCAACATTATTTATGGCCCAAAGAATTTGTTATACATTCTGATCATGAATCTTTGAAACATATTAAAAGTCAAGCTAAACTGAATCGTAGACATGCTAAATGGGTTGAATTCATTGAGACTTTCCCTTATGTCATTAAACACAAGAAGGGAAAAGAAAATGTTATTGCTGATGCATTGTCTCGTCGCTATACTATGCTTTCACAACTTGACTTCAAAATATTTGGTTTGGAGACCATAAAAGACCAATATGTGCATGATGCTGATTTTAAAGATGTAATGCAGAATTGTAAAGAAGGAAGAATGTGGAACAAGTTTGTTGTTAACAATGGATTTGTGTTTCGTGCTAACAAGCTATGCATTCCAGCTAGCTCCGTTCGTCTTTTGTTGTTGCAGGAGGCGCATGGAGGAGGATTAATGGGACACTTTGGCGTGAAGAAGACGGAGGACGTACTTGCTACACATTTCTTTTGGCCAAAGATGAGACGGGATGTTGAGCGTTTTATTGCTCGCTGCACTACATGTCAAAAAGCTAAGTCACGACTCAATCCTCATGGTTTATATATGCCTTTGCCTGTACCTAGTGTTCCTTGGGAGGATATATCTATGGACTTTGTTTTAGGTTTACCTCGAACAAAGAAGGGGAGGGATAGCATATTTGTTGTCGTGGATAGATTCTCGAAAATGGCACACTTTATACCATGTCATAAAAGCGATGATGCTGTTAATGTTGCTGATTTGTTCTTTCGTGAAATTATTCGCTTGCATGGTGTGCCAAATACTATTGTTTCAGATCGTGATACTAAATTTCTCAGCCACTTTTGGAGATGTTTATCGGCTAAGTTGGGGACTAAAACTGCTTTTTAGTACTACTTGTCACCCCCAAACTGATGGACAAACTGAAGTAGTCAATAGAATGTTGTCTACTATGCTTAGGGCTGTTTTGAAGAATAATAAGAAAATGTGGGAGGAATGCTTGCCTCATATTGAATTTGCTTATAATCGTTCATTGCATTCTACTACTAAGATGTGCCCTTTTGAAGTTGTGTATGGGTTCCTACCTCGTGCACCTATTGATTTGTTGCCTCTTCCATCTTCGGAGAAGGTTAATTTTGATGCTAAACAACGTGCTGAATTGATTTTAAAAATGCATGAGTTAACTAAGGAAAACATTGAGCGTATGAATGCTAAATATAAACTTGCTGGAGATAAGGGTAGAAAACATGTTGTGTTTGCACCTGGAGATCTTGTTTGGTTACATTTGCGTAAGGATAGATTTCCTGATTTGCGCAAACAAAGTTAATGCCACGTGCTGATGGTCCCTTTAAGGTGTTAGAGAAAATAAATGATAATGCATATAAACTTGAGCTGCCTGCAGATTTTGGGGTTAGTCCCACTTTTAACATTGCAGATTTGAAGCCTTATTTGGGTGAGGAAGATGAACTTCCGTCGAGGATGACTTCATTTCAAGAAGGGGAGGATGATGAGGACATCAATACAATTGTTACACCCACAGCCCCTGCTGCTATACATACTGGACCAATTACTAGAGCTCGTGCACGCCAACTAAATTACCAGGTACTTTCATTTCTTGGTAATGATTCTAATGTTCATGAGAATATGATGCTGCCTAAATTGGATACATTTGTTTTGCTTACAAATGAAGGGCCTAGCTTGGAGAAGGATGAACATTGGAGCAAGAACAAGCATGGAGATGATGGCATGCGCAAGGGGAACAAGAACGGAGTTACAAGTGATGATTTCAGGACTTTGAAGCCACCATAATGGGTGCATGAAGCCTTGGACGAAATATACAAGATGCCACTTCATAAATTTCGTCCCGAGGCTATTTTAGGTGCTGCGTCACCTTATTATTGGGCCAGGCCCATGTAATTTCGAAATACATAAGTATAGGCTATTTTTAGAGTCCGTATGTGTGGGGAAATAAGAGATAGGGTTGATTTCGGACCCCTCCACCAAGGGCCACGAAATTCCCCCCTCTTCCTCCATATATACAACCCTTAGGGCATCGTTTAGACTGTGGGTTTTGTTTAGATTAAAAGTTCGCCATAGCTGCAACTTCGCGTACTTCGTTTGTGTTCAACGACCAGACAAAGGCGTCACAGAGCCCCACCTTGATCAAAAAAGCTTTCATCTTATATTCGCAATATCCAGATTGCAATCTCAGTTTTTGCTTGTTCTTTGTTTGCTCGCAGGAAACAGACCCTCGTGGTCAGGTTGATCGTGCTCCGGCGTGGTCAATAACCTCTCGGAGTTGGTTTAGCGATTGCTAAGGTGCGACGTCCTCGCACGTTCGTAGTCGGATCGTCAAAATCGACTGCCACCAAAGCGATATCCATCATCTCATCGAAAGACGGGACACCTTTGCCTCTATCAATTGAGTGGGCCTAGTCTGAATTATTCTACTTATGATAAAGAATTATATGCTCTTGTTCGGACTTTAGAAACATTGATGTAGGGTGGAACCCTATGTGGACGATCTTTCACGTTTGGAGTGGATCCTACGGGGAATCACGAAGAACGCGCGGAAGAACACGAGGAAAACACGGGGAGGAACGAGAGAAACACTCAACCGACAAGAGATCAATCACACAAGTACTAGATCACCGAACACAAAGAGATACATATGATCCACAATCAACAAAGGTAAGGATACAAAGGAACCGTTCTTCTCCGTGAGGAGGCCTTGAAATCCACGAGGGGATCTTCCCACGAGGGGGTCTTGAATCCGATAGGATCTTCTCCGAGGAGGCCGCGGTCTCTCACGAGGAGGAGATCCGGTGGATGAGCGAAGCTCTATCTCTAACTTGAGCTAAATCAACGCTAAACCTAACTAGGAGGAGGTGGAGGAGTATATATAGTCTAGGGCCACGAAGGGGTAAGTGAAGGGGTACATGGTGATGAGGACATCAATAACATTGTTACACCCACAGGCTCTGCTGCTATACATACTGGACCAATTACTAGAGCTCGCGCACGCCAACTAAATTACCAGGTACTTTCATTTCTTGGTAATGATTCTAATGTTCATGAGAATATGATGTTGCCTAAATTGGATACATTTGTTTTGCTTACAAATGAAGGGCCTAGCTTGGAGAAGGATGAACATTGGAGCAAGAACAAGCATGGAGATGATGGCATGCGCAAGGGGAACAAGAACGGAGTTACAAGTGATGATTTCAGGACTTTGAAGCCACCATAATGGGTGCATGAAGCCTTGGACGAAGTATACAAGATGCCACTTCATAAATTTCGTCCCGAGGCTATTTTAGGTGCTGCGTCACCTTATTATTGGGCCAGGCCCATGTAATTTCGAAATACATAAGTATAGGCTATTTTTAGAGTCCGTATGTGTGGGGAAACAAGATATAGGGTTGATTTCGGACCCCTCCACCAAGGGCCACGAAATTCCCCCCTCTTCCTCCATATATACAGCCCTTAGGGCATCGTTTAGACTTTGGGTTTTGTTTAGATTAAAAGTTCGCCATAGCTGCAACTTCGCGTACTTCGTTTGTGTTCAACGACCAGACAAAGGCGTCACAGAACCCCACCTTGATCAATAAAGCTTTCATCTTATATTCGCAATATCCAGATTGCAATCTCAGTTTCTTGCTTGTTATTCGTTTGCTCGCAGGAAACAGACCCTCGTGGTCAGGTTGATCGTGCTACGGCGTGGTCAATAACCTCTCGGAGTTGGTTTAGCGATTGCTAAGGCGCGACGTCCTCGCACGTTCGTAGTCGGGTCGTCAAAGTCGACTTCCACCAAAGCGAAATCCATCATCTCATCGAAAGACGGGACACCTCCGCCTCTATCAAGTGGTATCAGATTTCCAGGTTGCTCGGTGAGATTTTACAGTTTTTCGTAGTTTAGATCGAGTCTGTTCTTCATACCTACAGTCCACGAAAAAACCACAAAAAAATTAGGGTTAGTTCATCATATCCGAACCAATCTGAGCCTTTGCATAATCTTTTTAGGGTTCTGCTTTGTTGAATTTGCGGTTGCATCGTCGTGTCTAGTTGCTGGTCTTAAAGTCTAGTCTTTTAGAGTTTCGAGTTCTGGTCATAAGTTGTCACGCCGCCGGCGCACCATCATCATCGCCCCTGCCATCTACCACCACCGCTTATCCGCCACCGCTCCGAATCTGTATCCATATACCACCACCAATCCGTGTCCATATACCACCACCGATCCATATCCATATACTACCACCGCTACCACCACCGCTGCCAGATACCACCACCATATATCCACCACCAATCCGAGTTCCTTGCATATTAGGTTTGTTTTCGAGATCCATCTAGATTCCGATTCGTGTTTCCTTGCCAGAGTAGGTTTCGGAAAAAAAAAGAGTCGGGTAGCCACGCTCCGTTTAGGCCCAAAATTTTTCGAAAACGCATTTTTCGAAAAAATTTCTGGCTATCCTATTTTTAGGTGTTTCTGAGTGTTTTGAGACAGGTGCCATTATAGGAAGTTTTTTTTGACCCGTTTCCAGTTTTTGGGTCCGGGCAGTCGAAAAAAAAAAATTGGTCGAAAAAATTTCGTGCCCATCCTGTCCGTTTGAGCTAGGAAGAGTTTTGAAACACTCGCCATTATAGTGATTTTTCGCAAAAAAAAAGCAGCTCAAAAAAAAAAGAGCGCAAAAAAAAGAGCGAAAAAAAATTCAGAGTGTGCTTTTCCCTTGTTTACGTGCCGCGCCGTGATTTTGTTGGTGTTCTAGGCTCGCGTCTCTAGCACAGTCTAGCCTAGGACCAGCACAGTACCGTCGTTGAGCGTTTATTCAACTTTGCATCTCTGAATTGATTATTGCTGACCCTTTTTGCTACCATACTATAAGCCTTCCCAGCTTCACATACATCTACGTCGTGTGTTTGACTCTCCCTGGTAATCGCTCTATCCAAGCTTTGAGAGTTTTTGACTACAACAGTTGCCGATCACCGCCTGCTGCTGGGTAAGAACTGGTAAGAATTTGAGATTTGCTTGACGGATTTGTGATACACCACCACCACTTCTTAGTAGTCTGTAGGATCATATTCTTGTGTGTTTCTATTGCTGCTAACCATGCCAGGATCACAAGCCGACGAGATTGACTGGGAGAACTTATCGAACAAGGAGCTTCATGATAAGTTTCAGCAAATGATGACTGAACAGGTACAAGATGTGCTGAACAATTTGGAAGAGGCCATGGAGAAGATCACTGGCCTTGAGAAGACGTTCGAAACAAAGCTCGATAACAGATTTAATGAACTGCTTGCGCGTCTTCCACCACCGGCTGCACCTGTCGCACCTCTGCAACAACAACAACTACGCCCCCTTCCGAATCAGTATGGACGAGCACAGCGTGTTCCTATTGTGCCAGGACAAAATTCTGGTGCCGCTGTTACTGCTGTTGGTGCTTCTTTGGCTCCTGCTACTGCTCCTGCTGGTACCCAGGAGGATGATGAGTATGCGGGCGATTATGAGGATGAGGTTGATCAAAATCAGATCTACGAGCAGCCACCAGCACCACCACCAGCAGGTCGACCTCAGGTATATATTCGTAATGGTAGGCCCGCACCACCACCTCAGGTACGAGATGATGTCCATATTCCTAAACTGAAATTGAATATTCCACCATTTGAGGGTAGATATGTTCCTGATATATATCTTACTTGGGAGTTAGAAACTGAACAACGTTTTACATGTTTACAATATCCCGAGGAGAGACGGGTTGCTGCTGCTGTTTGTGCTTTCACTAGTTTTGCATGTGTATGGTGGTCTGAACATTGTAGATTATATCCTATTCCCGCTACTTGGGCTGCTTTGAAAACTGCTATGCGTACTCGTTGGGTTCCACCATATTATCAACGTGAATTGCTTCAAAAATTACAGCGCTTAAGACAAGGAAAAAAATATGTAGAAGAATATTATCAGGAATTACAAACTGGCATGATTAGATGTGGTATTGTTGAGGAGAATGAAGCTATGCTTGCACGTTTTCTGGGTGGATTAAATAGAGAGATTCAGACCATTCTAGACTATAAGGAGTATACTAATATCACTCGTTTATTCCATCTTGCTTGTAAAGCTGAAAGTGAAGTGCAGGATCGACAAGCATTGGCGCGAACTAACTTTTCTGCAGGCCGACCTTCATCATGGACACCGCGTGCATCTTCTACTTCAACTGCACCAGCACCTCAATTAGGTGCCTCCTCCAGTCGTGATACAAGAAAACAGGCACAACCACCATTATCTGCCAAGAGCGCACCTGCTGGGCCTGCACGGAGTTCTTCTTCTTCCATGGCATCAACAGGGCACACAAGTGATATTATTTGTCGTCGTTGTAAGGGAGGAGGTCATTATGCGAGAGAATGCAAATCTCCGCGTGTGATGATTGCTACTGCGGATGGTGGATATGAGTCCGCTAGTGACTATGATGAGGAGACTTTGGCTCTTATTACACGTGAAGAACATGGTGGAGATGATTCTGATCATGAGACGCAATACATGGCTCCTGAAGGCGCTGACAGGTATGAAAGTTTAGTTGCTCAACGTGTTTTGAGTGTGCAGGTCACACAAGCTGAGCAAAATCAGAGGCACAATTTGTTCCATACCAAGGGAGTTGTGAAAGAACGTTCTGTGCGCGTCATCATAGATGGAGGGAGCTGCAACAACTTGGCTAGCATGGACATGGTGGAGAAGCTTTCTCTCACCACAAGACCACATCCACATCCTTACTACATCCAATGGTTCAACAACAGCGGCAAGGTTAAGGTAACACGTACTGTTCGTGTGCATTTTAGTATATCTACATATGCTGATTATGTTGATTGTGATGTGGTACCTATGCAAGCATGTTCCTTATTACTTGGTAGACCATGGCAATTTGATAAAAATTCTGTACACCATGGTAGAAACAATCAGTATACTCTTGTTCATAAGGATAAAAATATTACTTTGCTTCCTATGACTCCTGATTCTATTTTGAAAGATGATATTCATAGAGCTAATAAAGCACAACAAGAGAAGAATAAGAGTGAAAATCAGATTGTGGCAAAAGAATTTGAGCAACAAATGAAGCCTAATAATAAACCATCTAGTGTTGCTTCTGAAATTAAATTGAAAAGTGCATGTTTATTTGCCACCAAATCTGATATTGATGAGCTAGATTTCAGCAAATCTGTTTGCTATGCTTTTGTGTGCAAAGAGGCATTATTTTCATTCGAGGACGTGCCTTCCTCTTTTCCTCCTGCTATCACTAACATTTTGCAGGAGTTCGCTGACGTCTTTCCACAAGACGTGCCACCGGGATTACCACCTATTCGAGGGATTGAGCATCAGATCGACTTAATTCCCGGTGCTTCACTGCCAAACCGTGCACCATACCGTACCAATCCAGAGGAGACGAAGGAGATTATGCGTCAAGTACAAGAGCTTCTCGACAAAGGTTATATACGCGAATCCCTTAGTCCTTGTGCTGTTCCTATTATTCTAGTGCCGAAAAAGGATGGTACATCACGTATGTGTGTTGATTGTAGAGGCATTAATAATATTACTATTCGTTACCGTCATCCTATTCCTAGGCTAGATGATATGCTTGATGAATTGAGTGGCTCTACAATATTCTCCAAAGTTGATTTGCGTAGTGGCTACCATCAAATTCGTATGAAATTGGGAGATGAATGGAAAACAGCATTTAAAACTAAGTTTGGATTATATGAGTGGTTAGTCATGCCTTTTGGGTTAACTAATGCACCTAGTACTTTCATGAGATTAATGAACGAAGTTTTACGTGCTTTCATTGGACGATTTGTGGTAGTTTACTTTGATGACATATTGATTTATAGCAGATCTTTGGAGGAACATTTGGAACATTTACGTGCTGTTTTTATTGCTCTACGTGATGCACGTTTGTTTGGTAACCTTGGGAAGTGCACCTTTTGCACCGACCGAGTATCTTTTCTTGGCTATGTTGTTACTCCACAGGGAATTGAAGTTGATAAAGCCAAGATTGAAGCTATTCAGAGTTGGCCGCAACCCAAAAGGGTCACACAAGTGAGGAGTTTTCTTGGCCTCGCTGGATTCTATAGGCGTTTTGTGAGAGATGATGAGGACATCAATACAATTGTTACACCCACAGCCCCTGCTGCTATACATACTGGACCAATTACTAGAGCTCGTGCACGCCAACTAAATTACCAGGTACTTTCGTTTCTTGGTAATGATTCTAATGTTCATGAGAATATGATGCTGCCTAAATTGGATACATTTGTTTTGCTTACAAATGAAGGGCCTAGCTTGGAGAAGGATGAACATTGGAGCAAGAACAAGCATGGAGATGATGGCATGCGCAAGGGAAACAAGAACGGAGTTACAAGTGATGATTTCAGGACTTTGAAGCCACCATAATGGGTGCATGAAGCCTTGGACGAAATATACAAGACGCCACTTCATAAATTTCGTCCCGAGGCTATTTTAGGTGCTGCGTCACCTTATTATTGGGCCAGGCCCATGTAATTTCGAATTACATAAGTATAGGCTATTTTTAGAGTCCGTATGTGTGGGGAAACAAGAGATAGGGTTGATTTCGGACCCCTCCACCAAGGGCCACGAAATTCCCCCCCTCTTCCTCCATATATACAGCCCTTAGGGCATCGTTTAGACTTTGGGTTTTGTTTAGATTAAAAGTTCGCCATAGCTGCAACTTCGCGTACTTCGTTTGTGTTCAACGACCAGACAAAGGCGTCACAGAACCCCACCTTGATCAATAAAGCTTTCATCTTATATTCGCAATATCCAGATTGCAATCTTAGTTTCTTGCTTGTTCTTCGTTTGCTCGCAGGAAACAGACCTTCGTGGTCAGGTTGATCGTGCTCCGGCGTGGTCAATAACCTCTCGGAGTTGGTTTAGCGATTGCTAAGGCGCGACGTCCTCGCACGTTCGTAGTCGGATCGTCAAAGTCGACTTCCACCAAAGCGAAATCCACCATCTCATCGAAAGACGGGACACCTTTGCCTCTATCAACGTGTTTTGAGTCTGCAGGTCACACAAGCTGAGCAAAATCAGAGGCACAATTTGTTCCATACCAAGGGAGTTGTGAAGGAACGTTCTGTGCGCGTCATCATAGACGGAGGGAGCTGCAACAACTTGGCTAGCATGGAGATGGTGGAGAAGCTTTCTCTCACCACAAGACCACATCCACATCCTTACTACATCCAATGGTTCAACAACAGCGGCAAGGTTAAGGTAACACGTACTGTTCGTGTGCATTTTAGTATCTCTACATATGCTGATTATGTTGATTGTGATGTGGTACCTATGCAAGCATGTTCCTTATTACTTGGTAGACCATGGCAATTTGATAAAAATTCTGTACACCATGGTAGAAACAATCACTATACTCTTGTTCATAAGGATAAAAATATTACTTTGCTTCCTATGACTCCCGATTCCATTTTGAAAGATGATATTAATAGAGCTAATAAAGCACAACAGGAGAAGAATAAGAGTGAAAATCAGATTGTGGCAAAAGAATTTGAGCAACAAATGAAGCCTAATAATAAACCATCTAGTGTTGCTTCTGAAATTAAATTGAAAAGTGCATGTTTATTTGCCACCAAATCTGATATTGATGAGCTAGATTTCAGCAAATCTGTTTGCTATGCTTTTGTGTGCAAAGAGGCATTATTTTCATTCGAGGACGTGCCTTCCTCTTTGCCTCCTGCTATCACTAACATTTTGCAGGAGTTCGCTGACGTCTTTCCACAAGACGTGCCACCGGGATTACCGCCTATTCGAGGGATTGAGCATCAGATTGACTTAATTCCCGGTGCTTCACTGCCAAACCGTGCACCATACCGTACCAATCCAGAGGGGACGAAGGAGATTATGCGTCAAGTACAAGAGCTTCTCGACAAAGGTTATATACGCGAATCCCTTAGTCCTTGTGCTGTTCCTATTATTCTAGTGCCGAAAAAGGATGGTACATCACGTATGTGTGTTGATTGTAGAGGCATTAATAATATTACTATTCGTTATCGTCATCCTATTCCTAGGCTAGATGATATGCTTGATGAATTGAGTGGCTCTACAATATTCTCCAAAGTTGATTTGCGTAGTGGCTACCATCAAATTCGTATGAAATTGGGAGATGAATGGAAAACAGCATTTAAAACTAAGTTTGGATTATATGAGTGGTTAGTCATGCCTTTTGGGTTAACTAATGCACCTAGTACTTTCATGAGATTAATGAACGAAGTTTTACGTGCTTTCATTGGACGATTTGTGGTAGTTTACTTTGATGACATATTGATTTATAGCAGATCTTTGGAAGAACATTTGGAACATTTACGTGCTATTTTTATTGCTCTACGTGATGCACGTTTGTTTGGTAACCTTGGGAAGTGCACCTTTTGCACCGACCGAGTATCTTTTCTTGGCTATGTTGTTACTCCACAGGGAATTGAAGTTGATAAAGCCAAGATTGAAGCTATTGAGAGTTGGCCGCAACCCAAAACGGTCACACAAGTGAGGAGTTTTCTTGGCCTCGCTGGATTCTATAGGCGTTTTGTGAGAGATTTCAGCGCCATTGCTGCACCTCTCAATGAGCTTACAAAGAAAGATGTGCCTTTTCTTTGGGGTACCGCACAGGAAGAAGCCTTCTCAGTATTGAAAGATAAGTTGACACATGCTCCTTTACTCCAACTTCCTGATTTTAATAAGACTTTTGAGCTTGAACGTGATGCTAGTGGAATTGGATTAGGCGGTGTGTTATTACAAGATGGCAAACCTGTTGCATACTTTTCTGAAAAATTGAGTGGGCCTAGTCTGAATTATTCTACTTATGATAAAGAATTATATGCTCTTGTTCGGACTTTAGAAACATGGCAACATTATTTATAGCCCAAAGAATTTGTTATACATTCTGATCATGAATCTTTGAAACATATTAAAAGTCAAGCTAAACTGAATCGTAGACATGCTAAATGGGTTGAATTCATTGAGACTTTTCCTTATGTCATTAAACACAAGAAGGGAAAAGAAAATGTTATTGCTGATGCATTGTCTCGCCGCTATACTATGCTTTCACAACTTGACTTCAAAATATTTGGTTTGGAGACCATCAAAGATCAATATGTGCATGATGCTGATTTTAAAGATGTAATGCAGAATTGTAAAGAAGGAAGAATGTGGAACAAGTTCGTCATTAACGATGGATTTGTGTTTCGTGCTAACAAGCTATGCATTCCAGCTAGCTCCGTTCGTCTTTTGTTGTTGCAGGAGGCGCATGGAGGAGGATTAATGGGACACTTTGGCGTGAAGAAGACGGAGGACGTACTTGCTACACATTTCTTTTGGCCAAAGATGAGACGGGATGTTGAGCGTTTTATTGCTCGATGCACTACATGTCAAAAAGCTAAGTCACGACTCAATCCTCATGGTTTATATATGCCTTTGCCTGTACCTAGTGTTCCTTGGGAGGATATATCTATGGACTTTGTTTTAGGTTTACCTCGAACAAAGAAGGGGAGGGATAGCATATTTGTTGTCGTGGATAGATTCTCGAAAATGGCATACTTTATACCATGTCATAAAAGCGATGATGCTGTTAATGTTGTTGATTTGTTCTTTCGTGAAATTATTCGCTTGCATGGTGTGCCAAATACTATTGTTTCAGATCGTGATACTAAATTACTTAGCCACTTTTGGAGATGTTTATGGGCTAAGTTGGGGACTAAACTGCTTTTTAGTACTACTTGTCACCCCCAAACTGATGGACAACTGAAGTAGTCAATAGAACATTGTCTACTATGCTTAGGGCTGTTTTGAAGAATAATAAGAAAATGTGGGAGGAATGCTTGCCTCATATTGAATTTGCTTATAATCGTTCATTCCATTCTACTACTAAGATGTGCCCTTTTGAAGTTGTGTATGGTTTCCTACCTCGTGCACCTATTGATTTGTTGCCTCTTCCATCTTCGGAGAAGGTTAATTTTGATGCTAAACAACGTGCTGAATTGATTTTAAAAATGCATGAGTTAACTAAGGAAAACATTGAGCGTATGAATGCTAAATATAAACTTGCTGGAGATAAGGGTAGAAAACATGTTGTGTTTGCACCTGGAGATCTTGTTTGGTTACATTTGCGTAAGGATAGATTTCCTGATTTGCGCAAATCAAAGCTAATGCCACGTGCTGATGGTCCCTTTAAGGTGTTAGAGAAAAGAAATGATAATGCATATAAACTTGAGCTGCCTACAGATTTTGGGGTTAGTCCCACTTTTAACATTGCAGATTTGAAGTCTTATTTGGGTGAGGAAGATGAGTTTCCGTCGAGGACGACTTCATTTCAAGAAGGGGAGGATGATGAGGACATCAATACCATTGTTACACCCACAGGCTCTGCTGCTATACATACTGGACCAATTACTAGAGCTCGCGCACGCCAACTAAATTACCAGGTACTTTCGTTTCTTGGTAATGATTCTAATGTTCATGAGAATATGATGCTGCCTAAATTGGATACATTTGTTTTGCTTACAAATGAAGGGCCTAGCTTGGAGAAGGATGAACATTGGAGCAAGAACAAGCATGGAGATGATGGCATGCGCAAGGGGAACAAGAACGGAATTACAAGTGATGATTTTAGGACTTTGAAGCCACCATAATGGGTGCATGAAGCTGATGAGGACATGACTACCTTGGATATGACCAAAAATATTGCATATATGCATATTTGTCAGGTGATTTCTAGTGCAAACTATTCAATAATCTATTTATGTTATCCAGAACAAAAATACTTCACACACTTTTGTGTTTTGTCTAATTGCAGGTGTATGGGACATTTGTACAATCCACATATGAAGACAAGGAAGAAAGAGATGTTTATTTGCTGTCCAAAAAGTTCTCTCACGTCACTTTTGGCCCAAGAGAAGATAGAGTCCAAGTCTCTCACGTTCTAGATTCAGATTCGGACTGCACAGACACACCTGACTCAAAACGCACACAAGTTTTTCATACGGACTCCGAATTGGGTGATTCTTTTTTTGTTGGAAACTAGATTTCGTGCACTTTCCAACCCAATTGGAATCACCTTCAAATTCGTCTGGAGCGTTGAGTTGTGGACGAAACAATCTGATGCTGCAGCAGAATCCGAGTCAAACTACAAGTCCAAAGATGTTACATCACCTCCACTTGTGCCTATTGGCCTTGTACGACCTAGATTTAGTTTTAGGCTGCCTTGGGACGTCCTACCACCTCCTTGGCCGCCACCCCTTGCTCCTATATAAGTAGATCCATCTAGTAGCTTTTCCTGGGGATTTGTTTAGTTAAAAGTTAGCCATTGCAACTTCGTGTACTTCGTTTGTGTCCAACGACCAGACCAAGACCGCTTCCGGATCCCCACCATTATCAATACCTCATATATATTTGCAATATTGAGATTGCTTTATCATATTCTTGCTCGTTCTTCGATTGCTTGCAGGAATAGACCTTCGTGGTCAGGCTGACCGTGCTTCCGGCATCGTCAGTAACCTCAGGAGATTGGTTTAGCGATTGCTAAGGCGCAACGTCGTGCACGTTTGTAGTCGGATCGTCAAAGTCGTCTCCACCAAATCGATAGTTACCATCTCATCGAAAGATCGGGACACCCCCGCCTCTATCAAGTGGTATCAGTTTTCAGGTTGCTCGGTGAGAATTTCCAGTTTTCCTAGATTAGATTTACTTTCTTACCTATTGTCCAAGAAAAAGCCACAAAAAAGAGTTAGATCTATTCATCCTTGGTCCAAGCCATTCTGAGCCTTTGCAATTTTCTTTTCATTGATTGCATAGTTGAATTATCGATTGTATCATCGTGTCGAGTTGCTGGTCTTAGTGTCTAGTTCGTTTAGAGTTTCGAGTTCTGTTCACATTAGTCACGCCACCGCTGCATCATTTTCTCTTCCGCTGTCCACCACCCATCCATCAATTTCCACCACGTGCTACCCACCATTCATTGTCATAATAATAGTTGAGATCGTTCACATCTTCACTTGATCCAATCTGCATCTTATCTAGTTTGTTTTGGAAAGAGGGAGAAAAAAAGAGAGAAAAAAAACGAGAGAAAAAAAAGGAAAAAAAGTCAGAGAAAAAAAAATGAGAGAAAGAAAAAAAAGTGTGAGGAAAAAAAAGAGAGAAGAAAAAAAAACAAAAAAATCGGCACAAACTTTTTCAGAGGAAAGTTGGAGACAAAGTTGTTGATATATCCTGCTTGGATGTTGTTTCACCTCATTATCTTCACTGCTGTTGTGATCTTCACTTATATCTTGCTGCCAAGAGCTACTTAGTATCCTTCATTGATGCTAGTTGTGCTACGCCATGACCTCATTAGTGTTCTAGGCTCGCGTCTCTAGTCCGGTCTAGCCTAGGACCAGCACAGTACCGTCGTTGAGCGTTTATTCAACATTGCATCTTTGAATTGATTATTGCTAATCTTTTGCTACCATATATAGCCAACCCAGCTCCACATATTTCTACACCGTGTATACGTACGCTCCCCTGGCAATCGCTTTACTCAATATTCGGAGTTACTTGACACCGCTGGTTGCCGATCACCGCCTGCTGCATGGTAAGAACTTGTAAGACATTGATATTTGCTTTACTGTGAGCGTTTTACCACCACATCCTAGTAGTTATAGGAACATTATTTTTGGGTTTTGTTTCTTGTTCTACTAATCATGACAGGATCTGATAGAGGCGAGGGTCCCGATCTTTCGATGAGATGATGGATATCGCTTTGGTGGAAGTCGACTTTGACGATCCGACTACGAACGTGCGAGGACGTCGCGCCTTAGCAATCGCTAAACCAACTCCGAGAGGTTATTGACCACGCCGGAGCACGATCAACCTGACCACGAGGGTCTGTTTCCTGCGAGCAAACGAAGAACAAGCAAGAAACTAAGATTGCAATCTGGATATTGCGAATATAAGATGAAAGCTTTATTGATCAAGGTGGGGTTCTGTGACGCCTTTGTCTGGTCGTTGAACACAAACGAAGTACGCGAAGTTGCAGCTATGGCGAACTTTTAATCTAAACAAAACCCAAAGTCTAAACGATGCCCTAAGGGCTGTATATATGGAGGAAGAGGGGGGGAATTTCGTGGCCCTTGGTGGAGGGATCCGAAATCAACCCTATCTCTTGTTTCCCCACACATACGGACTCTAAAAATAGCCTATACTTATGTATTTCGAAATT
>NW_025228193.1:119147-119792 GCF_018294505.1 Triticum aestivum | reverse complement strand
TAAAAAACGGAAAATCTCATTCGAAGTATCAGGGTTTCACACGGAAACTCGTCTGTTGCAAAGGGGTTTCATTTTCTTGAACTTATTTGAACTCCTAGTTTCTCTGTGTTCAAAATGCACCATTCAAAGCCACATCATCGATTTTCAACCCTTTCTGACTTCATTTGTTATTTTTCATGCATTTACTGATATTTTTGAGCTATAAGACCCTGAAATTAAAAAGCACTACAAATGAACTCTGAAAAGGTTGAAAGTTTGCATGGTGTCATCATTTCACCCACATAGCATGTGCAAGAAAGTAGAGAGGCTTAAGGCAAAAACTGGATGCACTTCGTGTACAAAACAAACAATCTCATTCGAAGTATCAGGGTTTCATAGGGAAACTCGTGTGTTAGAAAGGGATTTAATTTTCTTGAACTTATTTGAACTCCATAGTTTTTCTGTGTTAAAAATGCACCATTCAAAGGCACATCATCAATTTCCAACCCTTTCTGTCTTCATTTGTTATTTTTCATGCATTTACTGAGTTTTTTGAGCTATAAGACCCTGAAATTGAAAAGCACTACAAATTAACTCTGAAAAGGTTGAAAGTTGGCATGGTGTCATCATTTCACCCACATAGCATGTGCAAGAAAGTAGAGAGGC
>NW_025228193.1:116834-117342 GCF_018294505.1 Triticum aestivum | reverse complement strand
GTTAGTTTTCATGCATTTACTGATTTTTTGAGCTTTAAGACCCTGAAATGGTAAAGCACTAGAAATGAACTCTGAAAAGGTTCAAAGTTGGCATGGTGTCATCATTTGACCCACATAGCATGTGCAAGAAAGTAGACAGGCTTACGACAAAAACTGGATGCACTTCGTGTATAAAACGGACAATCTCATTCGAAGTATCAGGGTTTCACACGGAAACTCGTCTGTTACAAAGGGATTTCATTTTCTTGAATTTATTTGAACTCCATAGTTTTTCTGTGTTCAAAATGCACCATTCAAAGCCACATCATCAATTTTCAACCCTTTCTAACTTCATTTGTTATTTTTCATGCATTTACTGATTTTTTTAGCTATAAGACCCTGAAATTGAAAAGCACTACAAATGAACTCTGAAAAGGTTGAAAGTTTGCATGGTGTCATCATTTCACCCACATAGCATGTGCAAGAAAGTAGAGAGGCTTACGGGCAAAACTAGATGCACTTCGTGTAC
>NW_025228193.1:113154-114259 GCF_018294505.1 Triticum aestivum | reverse complement strand
ACCATTCAAAGACACATCATCAATTTTCAAACCTTTCTGACTTCATTTGTTATTTCCGTGTGAAACCCTGAAATTGAAAAGCACTACAAATAAATTCTAAAAAGGTTGAAAGTTGGCATGGTGTCATCATTTCACCCACATAGCATGTGCAAGAAAGTAGAGAGGCTTACGGGAAAAACTAGATGCACTTCTTGTACAAAACAGACAATCTCATTCGAAATATCAGGGTTTCACACGGAAACTTGTCTGTTACAAAGGGATTTCATTTTCTTGAACTTATTGAACTCCATAGTTTTTATATGTTCAAAATGCACCATTCAAAGACATATCATCAATTTTCAAACCTTTCTGACTTCATTTGTTATTTTTCATGCATTTACTGATTTTTTTTGAGCTATAAGACCCTGAAATTGAAATGCACTACAAATGAACTCTGAAAAGGTTGAAAGTTGGCATGGTGTCATCATTTCACCCACATAGCATGTGCAAGAATGTAGAGAGGCTTACGGCAAAAACTGGATGCACTTCCTGTACAAAACGGGCAATCTCATTCGAAGTATCAGGGTTTCATACAGAAACTCGTCTGTTACAAAGGGATTTCATTTTATTGAACTTATTTGAACTCCATAGTTTTTCTATGTTCAAAATGCACCATTCAAAGCCACATCATCAATTCTCAACCCTTTCTGACTTCATTTCTTATTTTTCATACATTTACTGATTTTTTTGACCTATAAGACCCTAAAATTGAAAAGCACTAACAATGAACTCTGAAAAGGTTGAAAGTTGGCATGGTGTCATCATTTCATCCACATAGCATGTGCAAGAAAGTAGAGAGGCTTACGTGAAAAACTGGATGCACTTCGTGTACAAAACAAACAATCTCATTCGAAGTATCAGGGTTTCACACGGAAACTCGTCTGTTACAAAGGGATTTCATTTTCTTGAACTTATTTGAACTCCATAGTTTTTCTGTGTTCAAAATGCATCATTCAAAGACACATCATCAATTTTGAAACCTTTCTGACTTCATTTGTTATTTTTCATGCATTTACTGATGTTTTTGAGCTATAAGACCCTGAAATTGAAAAGCACTACAAATGAA
>NW_025228193.1:109393-111538 GCF_018294505.1 Triticum aestivum | reverse complement strand
CTCATTCGAAGTATCAGGGTTTCACACGGAAACTTGTCTGTTACAAAGGGATTTCATTTTTCTTGAACTTATTTGAACTCCATAGTTTTTCTATGTTCAAAATGCACCATTCAAAGACACATCATCAATTTTCAAACCTTTCTGACTTCATTTGTTATTTTTCACGCATTTACTGATTTTTTTGAGCTATAAGACCCTGAAATTGAAAAGCACTACAAATGAACTCTGAAAAGGTTGAAAGTTGGCATGGTGTCATCATTTCACCCACGTAGCATGTGCAAGAAAGTAGAGAGGCTTACGGGAAAAACTAGATGCACTTTGTGTACAAAAGAGACAATCTCATTCGAAATATCAGGGTTTCACACAGAAACTTGTCTGTTACAAAGGGATTTCATTTTCTTGAACTTATTTGAACTCCATAGTTTTTCTATGTTCAAAATGCACCATTCAAAGACACATCATCAATTTTCAAACCTTTCTGACTTCATTTGTTATTTTTCATGCATTTACTGATTTTTTTGAGCTATAAGACCTTGAAATTGAAAAGCACTAAAAATGAACTCTGAAAAGGTTGAAAGTTGGCATGGTGTCATCATTTCACCCACATAGCATGTGCAAGAAAGTAGAGAGGCTTACGGCAAAAACTGGATGCACTTCGTGTACAAAACGGGCAATCTCATTCGAAGTATCAGGGTTTCATACAGAAACTCGTCTGTTACAAAGGGATTTCATTTTATTGAACTTATTTGAACTCCATAGTTTTTCTATGTTCGAAATGCACCATTCAAAGCCACATCATCAATTCTCAACCCTTTCTGACTTCATTTGTTATTTTTCATACATTTACTGATTTTTTTGACCTATAAGACCCTAAAATTGAAAAGCACTAACACTGAACTCTGAAAAGGTTGAAAGTTGGCATGGTGTCATCATTTCATCCACATAGCATGTGCAAGAAAGTAGAGAGGCTTACGTGAAAAACTGGATGCACTTCGTGTACAAAACAAAAGATCTCATTCGAAGTATCAGGGTTTCACACGGAAACTTCTCTGTTACAAAGGGATTTCATTTTCCTGAACTTATTTGAACTCCATAGTTTCTCTGTGTTCAAAATGCACCATTCAAAGCCACATCATCAGTTTTCAACCGTTTCTGACTTCATTTGTTATTTTTCATGCATTTACTGATTTTTTTTGAGCTATAAGACCCTGAAATTGAAAAGCACTACAAATGAACTCTGAAAAGGTTGAAAGTTGGCATGGTTTCATCATTTCATCCACGTAGCATGTGCAAGAAAGTAGAGAGGCTTACGGCAAAAACGGGATGCACTTCGTGTACAAAACGGACAATCTCATTCGAAGTATTAGGGTTTCATACGGAAACTCGTCTGTTACAAAGGGATTTCATTTTCTTGAACTTATTTGAACTCCATTGTTTTTCTGTATTCAAAATGCACCATTCAAAGCCACAACATCAATTTTCAACCCTTTCTGACTTCATTTGTTATTTTTCATACATTTACTGATTTTTTGAGCTATAAGACCCTAAAATTGAAAAGCACTAACAATGAACTCTGAAAAGGTTGAAAGTTGGCATGGTGTCATCATTTCAGCCACATAGCATGTGCAAGAAAGTAGAGAGGCTTACGGCTAAAACTGGATGCACTTCATGTACAAAACGGACAATCTCATTCGAAGTATCAGGGTTTCATCCGGAAACTTGTCTGTTACAAAGGGATTTCATTTTCTTGAACTTATTTGAACTCCATAGTTTTTCTGTGTTCAAAATGCACCATTCAAAGCCACATCATCAGTTTTCAACCCTTTCTGACTTCATTGGTTATTTTTCATGCATTTACTGTTTTTTTGAGCTATAAGACCCTGAAATTGAAAAGCACTACAAATAAACTCTAAAAGGGTTGAAAGTTGGCATGGTGTCATCATTTCACCCACATAGCATGTGCAAGAAAGTAGAGAGGCTTACGGGAAAAACTGGATGCACTTCGTGTACAAAACAGACAATCTCATTCGAAGTATCAGGGTTTCACACGGAAACTTGTCTGTTGCAAAGGGATTTCATTTTTCTTGAACTTATTTGAACTCCATAGTTTTTCTATGTTCAAAATGCACCATTCAAAGACACATC
>NW_025228193.1:106930-109246 GCF_018294505.1 Triticum aestivum | reverse complement strand
CATTTCACCCACGTAGCATGTGCAAGAAAGTAGAGAGGCTTACGGGAAAAACTAGATGCACTTTGTGTACAAAACAGACAATCTCATTCGAAATATCAGGGTTTCACACGGAAACTTGTCTGTTACAAAGGGATTTCATTTTCTTGAACTTATTTGAACTCCATAGTTTTTCTATGTTCAAAATGCACCATTCAAATACACATCATGAATTTTCAAACCTTTCTGACTTCATTTGTTATTTTTCATGCATTTGCTAATTTTTTTGAGCTATAAGACCCTGAAATTGAAAAGCACTAAAAATGAACTCTGAAATGGTTGAAAGTTGGCATGGTGTCATCATTTCACCCACATAGCATGTGCAAGAAAGTAGAGAGGCTTACGGCAAAAACTGGATGCACTTCGTGTACAAAACGGGCAATCTCATTCGAAGTATCAGGGTTTCATACAGAAACTCGTCTGTTACAAAGGGATTTCATTTTATTGAACTTATTTGAACTCCATAGTTTTTCTATGTTCAAAATGCACCATTCAAAGCCACATCATCAATTCTCAACCCTTTCTGACTTCATTTGTTATTTTTCATACATTTACTTATTTTTTTGACCTATAAGACCCTAAAATTGAAAAGCACTAACAATGAACTCTGAAAAGGTTGAAAGTTGGCATGGTGTCATCATTTCATCCACATAGCATGTGCAAGAAAGTAGAGAGGCTTACGTGAAAAACTAGATGCACTTCGTGTACAAACCAAACAATCTTATTCGAAGTATCAGGGTTTCACACGGAAACTTCTCTGTTACAAAGGGATTTCATTTTCTTGAACTTATTTGAACTCCATAGTTTTTCTGTGTTCAAAATGCATCATTCAAAGACACATCATCAATTTTGAAACCTTTCTGACTTCATTTGTTATTTTTCATGCATTTACGGATGTTTTTGAGCTATAAGACCCTGAAATTGAAAAGCAATACAAATGAACTCTGAAAAGGTTGAAAGTTGGCATGGTGTCATCATTTCACCCACATAGCATGTGCAAGAAAGTAGAGAGGCTTACGGCAAAAACTGGATGCACTTCGTGTACAAAACGGACAATCTCATTCGAAGTATCAGGGTTTAATCCGGAAACTTGTCTGTTACAAAGGGTTTTCATTTTCTTGAACTTATTTGAACTCCATAGTTTTTCTGTGTTCAAAATGCACCATTCAAAGCCACATCATCAGTTTTCAACCCTTTCTGACTTCATTTGTTATTTTTCATGCATTTACTGATTTTTTTGAGCTATAAGACCCTGAAATTGAAAAGCACTACAAATGAACTCTGAAAAGGTTGAAAGTTGGCATGGTGTCATCATTTCACCCACATAGCATGTGCAAGAAAGTAGAGAGGCTTACGGCAAAAACTGGATGCACTTCGTGTACAAAACGGGCAATCTCATTCGAAGTATCAGGGTTTCATACAGAAACTCGTCTGTTACAAAGGGATTTCATTTTATTGAACTTATTTGAACTCCGTAGTTTTTCTATGTTCAAAATGCACCATTCAAAGCCACATCATCAATTCTCAACCCTTTCTGACTTCATTTGTTATTTTTCATACATTTACTGATTTTTTTGACCTATAAGACCCTAAAATTGAAAAGCACAAACAATGAACTCTGAAAAGGTTGAAAGTTGGCATGGTGTCATCATTTCATCCACATAGCATGTGCAAGAAAGTAGAGAGGCTTACGTGAAAAACTGGATGCACTTCGTGTACAAAACAAACAATCTCATTCGAAGTATCAGGGTTTCACACGGAAACTTCTCTGTTACAAAGGGATTTCATTTTCTTGAACTTATTTGAACTCCATAGTTTTTCTGTGTTCAAAATGCATCATTCAAAGACACATCATCAATTTTGAAACCTTTCTGACTTCATTTGTTATTTTTCATGCATTTACTGATGTTTTTGAGCTATAAGACCCTGAAATTGAAAAGCACTACAAATGAACTCTGAAAAGGTTGAAAGTTGGCATGGTGTCATCATTTCACCCACATAGCATGTGCAAGAAAGTAGAGAGGCTTACGACAAAAACTGGATGCACTTCGTGTACAAAACGGACAATCTCATTCGAAGTATCAGGGTTTCATCCGGAAACTTGTCTGTTACAAAGGGTTTTCATTTTCTTGAACTTATTTGAACTCCATAGTTTTTCTATGTTTAAATGCACCATTCAAAGACACATCATCAATTTTCAAACCTTTCTGACTTCATTTATTATTTTCCATGCATTTACTGATTTTTTTGAGCTATAAGACCCTGAAATTGAAATGCACT
>NW_025228193.1:104826-106703 GCF_018294505.1 Triticum aestivum | reverse complement strand
AACTTATTTGAACTCCATTGTTTTTCTATGTTCAAAATGCACCATTCAAAGCCACATCATCAATTCTCAACCCTTTCTGACTTCATTTGTTATTTTTCATACATTTACTGATTTTTTTGACCTATAAGACCCTAAAATTGAAAAGCACTAACAATGAACTCTGAAAAGGTTGAAAGGTGGCATGGTGTCATCATTTCATCCACATAGCATGTGCAAGAAAGTAGAGAGGCTTACGTGAAAAACTGGATGCACTTCGTGTACAAAACAAACAATCTCATTCGAAGTATCAGGGTTTCACACGGAAACTCGTCTGTTACAAAGGGATTTCATTTTCTTGAACTTATTTGAACTCCATAGTTTTTCTGTGTTCAAAATGCATCATTCAAAGACACATCATCAATTTTGAAACCTTTCTGACGTCATTTGTCATTTTTCATGCATTTACTGATGTTTTTGACCTATAAGACCCTGAAATTGAAAAGCACTACAAATGAACTCTGAAAAGGTTGAAAGTTGGCATGGTGTCATCATTTCACCCACATAGCATGTGCAAGAAAGTAGAGAGGCTTACGGGAAAAACTAGATGCACTTCGTGTACAAAACAGACAATCTCATTCGAAATATCAGGGTTTCACACGGAAACTTGTCTGTTACAAAGGGATTTCATTTTCTTGAACTTATTTGAACTCCATAGTTTTTCTATGTTCAAAATGCACCATTCAAAGACACATCATCAATTTTCAAACCTTTCTGACTTCATTTGTTATTTCCGTGTGAAACCCTGAAATTGAAAAGCACTACAAATAAATTCTAAAAAGGTTGAAAGTTGGCATGGTGTCATCATTTCACCCACATAGCATGTGCAAGAAAGTAGAGAGGCTTACGGGAAAAACTAGATGCACTTCGTGTACAAAACAGACAATCTCATTCGAAATATCAGGGTTTCACACGGAAACTTGTCTGTGACAAAGGGATTTCATTTTCTTGAACTTATTGAACTCCATAGTTTTTATATGTTCAAAATGCACCATTCAAAGACATATCATCAATTTTCAAACCTTTCTGACTTCATTTGTTATTTTTCATGCATTTACTGATTTTTTTTTGAGCTATAAGACCCTGAAATTGAAATGCACTACAAATGAACTCAGAAAAGGTTGAAAGTTGGCATGGTGTCATCATTTCACCCACATAGCATGTGCAAGAATGTAGAGAGGCTTACGGCAAAAACTGGATGCACTTCCTGTACAAAACGGGCAATCTCATTCGAAGTATCAGGGTTTCATACAGAAACTCGTCTGTTACAAAGGGATTTCATTTTATTGAACTTATTTGAACTCCATAGTTTTTCTATGTTCAAAATGCACCATTCAAAGCCACATCATCAATTCTCAACCCTTTCTGACTTCATTTGTTATTTTTCATACATTTACTTATTTTTTTGACCTATAAGACCCTAAAATTGAAAAGCACTAACAATGAACTCTGAAAAGGTTGAAAGTTGGCATGGTGTCATCATTTCATCCACATAGCATGTGCAAGAAAGTAGAGAGGCTTACGTGAAAAACTGGATGCACTTCGTGTACAAAACAAACAATCTCATTCGAAGTATCAGGGTTTCACACGGAAACTCGTCTGTTACAAAGGGATTTCATTTTCTTGAACTTATTTGAACTCCATAGTTTTTCTGTGTTCAAAATGCATCATTCAAAGACACATCATCAATTTTGAAACCTTTCTGACGTCATTTGTCATTTTTCATGCATTTACTGATGTTTTTGACCTATAAGACCCTGAAATTGAAAAGCACTACAAATGAACTCTGAAAAGGTTGAAAGTTGGCATGGTGTCATCATTTCACCCACATAGCATGTGCA